>NC_079191.1:447419395-447454395 GCF_029499605.1 Hyla sarda | reverse complement strand
CCCGCTATCATTACTGCACAGAGTTTGCTCTGCATGTAATGACGGGTGATACAGGCGCCGGAGCATCGTTAGGTCATGGCTCCGCCCCTCGTGACATCATGGCCTGTCCCTTTAATGCAAGTCTATGACAGGGGGCGTGACGACCGCCACGCCCCCTCCCATGGACTTGTATTGAGGGGGGCGAGCCATGACGTAACGATGCTCCGGCCCCTGTATTGCCCATCATTCTGTTCAGAGCGAACTCACTCTGTGCAGTAATGATAGCGGGGTGCCACAGCAGCGATATCGGGGGTCCCCAGCAGCGGGACCGTGGCGATCTGACATCTTATCCCCTATCCTTTGCATAGGGGATAAGATGTCTAGGGGCAGAGTACCCCTTTAAGGCTCAAATGGGCTGCGTCCTTAAGGGGTTAATTAAAGGGGTACTCCGGCGCTAAGACATCTTATCCCCTATCCAAAGGATAGGGGATAAGATGCCAGATCGTGGGGGTTCCCCGCAATCTTTCATGCAGCACCCCTCTATCATCAGCCTCACATAGGCTTGCATTGAGGGGGCGAAGCCGTGACATCACGATACTCCGTCCCTGTGATCGTGATTCATCAAACCCGGAGCGTTGGGGTGGGGGGGTGTCTACAGTCTTATTGATGGTCAGGCCTCCCCTGTCTGGGGCGTCCTGCTATATGACCATGCGGTGGGGGTGGGGGTCTTCAGTCTTATTGATGGTCAGGCCTCCCCTGTCTGGGGCGTCCTGCTATATGACCATGCGGTGGGGGTGGGGTCTTCAGTCTTATTGATGGTCAGGCCTCCCCTGTCTGGGGCGTCCTGCTATATGACCATGTGGTGGGGTGGGGTCTTCAGTCTTATTGATGGTCAGGCCTCCCCTGCCCGGGGCGTCCTGCTATATGACCATGTGGTGGGGTGGGGTCTTCAGTCTTATTGATGGTCAGGCCTCCCCTGTCTGGGGCGTCCTGCTATATGACCATGCGTTGGGGTGGGGTCTTCAGTCTTATTGATGGTCAGGCCTCCCCTGTCTGGGGCGTTCTGCTAAGTGACCATGCGGTGGGGTGTCTTCAGTCTTATTGATGGTCAGGCCCTCCCCTGTCTGGGGCGTTCTGCTATATGACCATGTGGTGGGGGGGGGGGGTGTCTTCAGTCTTATTGATGGTCAGGCCTCCCCTGTCTGGGGCGTTCTGCTAAGTGACCATGCGGTGGGGGGTGTCTTCAGTCTTATTGATGGTCAGGCCTCCCCTGCCCGGGGCGTCCTGCTATATGACCATGTGGTGGGGTGGGGTCTTCAGTCTTATTGATGGTCAGGCCTCCCCTGTCTGGGGCGTCCTGCTATATGACCATGCGTTGGGGTGGGGTCTTCAGTCTTGTTGATGGTCAGGCCTCCCCTGCCCGGGGCGTCCTGCTATGTGACCATGCGTTGGGGGTGGGGTCTTCAGTCTTATTGATGGTCAGGCCTCCCCTGTCTGGGGCGTTCTGCTAAGTGACCATGCGGTGGGGTGTCTTCAGTCTTATTGATGGTCAGGCCTCCCCTGTCTGGGGCGTTCTGCTATAGTGACCATGTGGTGGGGGGGGGGGTGTCTTCAGTCTTATTGATGGTCAGGCCTCCCCTGCCCGGGGCGTCCTGCTATATGACCATGCGTTGGGGTGGGGTCTTCAGTCTTATTGATGGTCAGGCCTCCCCTGCCCGGGGCGTCCTGCTATATGACCATGCGGTGGGGTGTCTTCAGTCTTATTGATGGTCAGGCCTCCCCTGCCCGGGGCGTCCTGCTATATGACCATGCGGTGGGGTGTCTTCAGTCTTATTGATGGTCAGGCATCCACTACCTGGGGCGTTCTGCTATATGACCATGTGGTGGGGGGTGTCTTCAGTCTTATTGATGGTCAGGCATCCACTACCTGGGGCGTCCTGCTATGTGACCATGCGTTGGGGTGGGGGTGGGGTCTTCAGTCTTGTTGATGGTCAGGCCTCCCCTGCCCGGGGCATCCTGCTATGTGACCATGCGTTGGGGTGGGGGTGGGGTCTTAAGTCTTGTTGATGGTCAGGCCTCCCCTGCCTGGGGCGTCCTGCTATGTGACCATGCGTTGGGGTGGGGGTGGGGTCTTAAGTCTTGTTGATGGTCAGGCCCTCCCCTGCCTGGGGCGTCCTGCTAAGTGACCGTGCGGTGTCTTCTTTCTTTGGCTTCATAGTCTTTCTCTCCTTCTGATCACAGGGAGGATCATCGCAGACAGAGAAGGGTCTGAAGGAGCAACTGGATCAAGCGCTGAAAGAGGTGACGTATATATCTGCGCTCTGTGGTATTAAACATATAAGATAACGTAAAGCGCTGAGTTCATCAGGGTGAGGAGCGAGCGGAAGGTAATAAATATTAGTCTGGATTGTGATAAGAGGTGCAGGAGGGGGTTAGGAAGCACAGGTAGAGCTCTAGACTATAGGTGTTGTATGAGGGGTGCAGTGATGTTGTATGAGGGTGCAGGGATGTTGTAGGAGGGTGCAGTGATGTTGTAGGAGGGTGCAGCGATGTTGTAGGAGGGTGCCAGTGATGTTGTAGGAGGGTGCAGTGATGTTGTAGGAGGGTGCAGTGATGTTGTAGGAGGGTGCAGTGATGTTGTAGGAGGGTGCAGTGATGTTGTAGGAGGGTGCAGGGATGTTGTAGGAGGGTGCAGTGATGTTGTAGGAGGGTGCAGTGATGTTGTAGGAGGGTGCAGCGATGTTGTAGGAGGGTGCAGCGATGTTGTAGGAGGGTGCAGCGATGTTGTAGGAGGGTGCAGCGATGTTGTAGGAGGGTGTGCAGCGATGTTGTAGGAGGGTGCAGCGATGTTGTAGGAGGGTGCAGCGATGTTGTAGGAGGGTGCAGCGATGTAGGAGGGTTGCAGCGATGTTGTAGGAGGGTGCAGCGATGTTGTAGGAGGTGCAGCGATGTTGTAGGAGGGTGCAGCGATGTTGTAGGAGGGGTTGCAGCGATGTTGTAGGAGGGTGCAGCGATGTTGTAGGAGGGTGCAGCGATGTTGTAGGAGGGTGCAGCGATGTTGTAGGAGGGTGCAGCGATGTTGTAGGAGGGTGCAGCGATGTTGTAGGAGGGTGCAGCGATGTTGTAGGAGGGTGCAGCGATGTTGTAGGAGGGTGCAGCGATGTTGTAGGAGGGTGCAGCGATGTTGTAGGAGGGTGCAGCGATGTTGTAGGAGGGTGCAGCGATGTTGTAGGAGGGTGCAGCGATGTTGTAGGAGGGTGCAGCGATGTTGTAGGAGGGTGCAGCGATGTTGGAGGGTGCAGCGATGTTGTAGGAGGGTGCAGCGATGTTGTAGGAGGGTGCAGCGATGTTGTAGGAGGGGTGCAGCGATGTTGTAGGAGGGTGCAGCGATGTTGTAGGAGGGTGCAGCGATGTTGTAGGAGGGTGCAGCGATGTAGTAGGAGGGTGCAGCGATGTAGTAGGAGGTGCAGCGATGTAGTAGGAGGGGGCAGCGATGTAGTAGGAGGGGGCAGCGATGTAGTAGGAGGGGGCAGCGATGTAGTAGGAGGGGCAGCGATGTAGTAGGAGGGGGGCAGCGATGTAGTAGGAGGGGGCAGCGATGTAGTAGGAGGGGGCAGCGATGTAGTAGGAGGGGGCAGCGATGTAGTAGGAGGGGGCAGCGATGTAGTAGGAGGGGGCAGCGATGTAGTAGGGAGGGTGCAGTGATTGATCTTAGATCTCTGTCCTCACAGCACTCGCTCCTTATGGATGATCTGAACCGCAGTTATAGAGATTTTGAACAGATAATTCAAGCAAAAAATAAGGAGCTGCAGCAAACCAAGGTGCGGTATAATCTGTCTATATTACCAAGTGCGGTATAATCTGTCTATATTACCAAGTGCGGTATAATCTGTCTATATTACCAAGTGCGGTATAATCTGTCTATATTACCAAAGTGCGGTATAATCTGTCTATATTACCAAGGTGCGGTATAATCTGTCTATATTACCAAGTGCGGTATAATCTGTCTATATTACCAAGTGCGGTATGATCTGTCTATATTACCAAGTGCGGTATAATCTGTCTATATTACCAAGTGCGGTATGATCTGTCTATATTACCAAGTGCGGTATGATCTGTCTATATTACCAAGGTGCGGTAAAATCTGTCTTTATAACCAAGGTGCGGTATAATCTGTCTATATAACCAAGGTGCGGTATAATCTGTCTATATAACCAAGGTGCGGTATAATCTGTCTATATAACCAAGGTGCGGTATAATCTGTCTTTATAACCAAGGTGCGGTATAATCTGTCTATATTACCAAGTGCGGTATATCTGTCTATATTACCAAGTGCGGTATAATCTGTCTATATAACCAAGGTGCGGTATAATCTGTCTATATAACCAAGGTGCGGTATAACTTCTGTCTATATAACCAAGGTGCGGTATAATCTGTCTATATAACCAAGGTGCGGTATAATCTGTCTTTATAACCAAGGTGCGGTATAATCTGTCTATATTACCAAGGTGCGGTATAATCTGTCTATATTACCAAGTGCGGTATAATCTGTCTATATAACCAAGGTGCGTATAATCTGTCTATATTACCAAGTGCGGTATAATCTGTCTATATTAACCAAGGTGCGGTATAATCTGTCTATATTACCAAGGTGCGGTATAATCTGTCTATATTACCAAGGTGCGGTATAATCTGTCTATATAACCAAGGTGCGGTATAATCTGTCTATATTACCAAGGTGCGGTATAATCTGTCTATATTACCAAGTGCGGTATAATCTGTCTATATTAACCAAGGTGCGGTATAATCTGTCTATATAACCAAGGTGCGGTATAATCTGTCTATATTACCAAGGTGCGGTATAATCTGTCTATATAACCAAGGTGCGGTATAAATCTGTCTATATTACCAAGTTGCGGTAAAGTGCGGTATAATCTGTCTATATAACCAAGGTGCGGTATAATCTGTCTATATTACCAAGTGCGGTATAATCTGTCTATATTACCAAGGTGCGGTATAAACTGCAAAGGGTTTGTGCTCTATTTAACTGTGCTGGGACTTTTAGTCCGTACTTATTAGGAAATATCTTGTCTGTCATTTACAGGAGGAGAAGGAAAAGGTGGAAGCGCAGAAAGAGGAAGTTCTGAACCACATGAACGACGTCCTGGACAATGAGCTTCAGTGTATTATCTGCTCCGAGCACTTCATAGAGGTGAGGGGGGGGGGTCAGTGTATTATCTGCTCCGAGCACTTCATAGAGGTGAGGGGGGGGGGGGGGTCAGTGTATTATCTGCTCCGAGCACTTCATAGAGGTGAGGGGGGGGGGGGGGTCAGTGTATTATCTGCTCCGAGCACTTTATATAGATGGGGGGGGGGGGGGGGGGTCAGTGTATTATCTGCTCCGAGCACTTCATAGAGGTGAGGGGGGGGGGTCAGTGTATTATCTGCTCCGAGCACTTCATAGAGGTGAGGGGGGGGGGGTCAGTGTATTATCTGCTCCGAGCACTTCATAGAGGTGAGGGGGGGGGGGGGGGTCAGTGTATTATCTGCTCCGAGCACTTCATAGAGGTGAGGGGGGGGGGGGGGGTCAGTGTATTATCTGCTCCGAGCACTTCATAGAGGTGAGGGGGGGGGGGGGGTCAGTGTATTATCTGCTCCGAGCACTTTATATAGATGGGGGGGGGGGGGGGTCAGTGTATTATCTGCTCCGAGCACTTCATAGAGGTGAGGGGGGGGGGGTCAGTGTATTATCTGCTCCGAGCACTTCATAGAGGTGAGGGGGGGGGGGGGTCAGTGTATTATCTGCTCCGAGCACTTTATATAGATGGGGGGGGGGGGGGGGGGTCAGTGTATTATCTGCTCCGAGCACTTCATAGAGGTGAGGGGGGGGGGGGTCAGTGTATTATCTGCTCCGAGCACTTCATATAGATGGGGGGGGTCAGTGTATTATCTGCTCCGAGCACTTCATATAGATGGGGGGGGGGGTCAGTGTATTATCTGCTCCGAGCACTTTATATAGATGGGGGGGGGGGGGGTCAGTGTATTATCTGCTCCGAGCACTTTATATAGATGGGGGGGGGGGGGGTCAGTGTATTATCTGCTCCGAGCACTTTATATAGATGGGGGGGGGGGGGGTGGGGGTCAGTGTATTATCTGCTCCGAGCACTTCATATAGATGGGGGGGGGGGGGGTCAGTGTATTATCTGCTCCGAGCACTTTATATAGATGGGGGGGGGGGGGGTCAGTGTATTATCTGCTCCGAGCACTTCATATAGATGGGGGGGGGGGGGGTCAGTGTATTATCTGCTCCGAGCACTTCATATAGATGGGGGGGGGGGGGGGGGTCAGTGTATTATCTGCTCCGAGCACTTCATATAGATGGGGGGGGGGGGGTCAGTGTATTATCTGCTCCGAGCACTTCATATAGATGGGGGGGGGGTCAGTGTATTATCTGCTCCGAGCACTTCATATAGATGGGGGGGGGGGGGGGGGTCAGTGTATTATCTGCTCCGAGCACTTCATATAGATGGGGGGGGGGGGTCAGTGTATTGTCTGCTCCGAGCACTTCATATAGATGGGGGGGGGGGGGTCAGTGTATTATCTGCTCCGAGCACTTCATATAGATGGGGGGGGGGGGTGGTCAGTGTATTGTCTGCTCCGAGCACTTCATATAGATGGGGGGGGGGGGGTCAGTGTATTATCTGCTCCGAGCACTTCATATAGATGGGGGGGGGGGGGTCAGTGTATTATCTGCTCCGAGCACTTCATATAGATGGGGGGGGGGTCAGTGTATTATCTGCTCCGAGCACTTCATATAGATGGGGGGGGGTCAGTGTATTATCTGCTCCGAGCACTTTATATAGATGGGGGGGGTCAGTGTATTATCTGCTCCGAGCACTTTATATAGATGGGGGGGGTCAGTGTATTATCTGCTCCGAGCACTTTATATAGATGGGGGGGTCAGTGTCGCCATGTTACACATTCTGTTTCAGGGTAACCAGTGGTCCTGGGATTCTGCCGTTCCGTAGGTTTGTCCCCACTGAATTATCCTCAGGATCCTGGATTATTGTCTTATGTGACATCACAGCTTCAGGGGCCCAATAATAATGCTCGTCTGCTACTCTGAAATAACACTAGGGGGCAGTCATGTGATAACTATTACTGTGTTTATTGCCCCCCACAGGCTGTGACCCTGAACTGCGCCCATAGCTTCTGCTCCTTCTGCATCCAGTCATGGAGGAAGAGGAAGGAAGAGTGTCCCATCTGCCGACAGGATATAACCTCCCAGACCCGCTCCCTCGTCTTAGACAATTGTATTAACCGCATGGTGGACAAACTGAGCCCCGAAATGAGAGATCGCCGTCTGGCTCTCATACTAGAGCGTAAAGGTGAGAGGTGGGTGACCCATGCCAAAGCTTCCTGCCACTGAAATCTAAGACGCCTCTAGTGATGGATAGGCTGTATTCTCAGTGATGTCACCGCTGATCTCTAGTGATGGATAGGCTGTATTCTCAGTGATGTCACCTCTGATCTCTAGTGATGGATAGGCTGTATTCTCAGTGATGTCACCGCTGATCTCTAGTGATGGATAGGCTGTATTCTCAGTGATGTCACCGCTGATCTCTAGTGATGGATAGGCTGTATTCTCAGTGATGTCACCGCTGATCTCTAGTGATGGATAGGCTGTATTCTCAGTGATGTCACCGCTGATCTCTAGTGATGGATAGGCTGTATTCTCAGTGATGTCACCGCTGATCTCTAGTGATGGATAGGCTGTATTCTCAGTGATGTCACCGCTGATCTCTAGTGATGGATAGGCTGTATTCTCAGTGATGTCACCGCTGATCTCTAGTGATGGATAGGCTGTATTCTCAGTGATGTCACCGCTGATCTCTAGTGATGGATAGGTTGTATTCTCAGTAATGTCACCGCTGATCTCTAGTGATGGATAGGCTGTATTCTCAGTGATGGCACCGCTGATCTCTAGTGATGGATAGGCTGTATTCTCAGTGATGTCACCGCTGATCTCTAGTGATGGATAGGCTGTATTCTCAGTGATGTCACCGCTGATCTCTAGTGATGGATAGGCTGTATTCTCAGTGATGTCACCGCTGATCTCTAGTGAATGGATAGACTGTATTCTCAGTGATGTCACCGCTGATCTCTAGTGATGGATAGGCTGTATTCTCAGTGATGTCACCGCTGATCTCTAGTGATGGATAGGCTGTATTCTCAGTGATGTCACCGCTGATCTCTAGTAATGGATAGGCTGTATTCTCAGTGATGTCACCGCTGATCTCTAGTGATGGATAGGCTGTATTCGCAGTGATGTCACCGCTGATCTCTAGTGATGGATAGGCTGTATTCGCAGTGATGTCACCGCTGATCTCTAGTGATGGATAGGCTGTATTCTCAGTGAGGTCACCACTGATATCTAGTGATGGATAGGATGTATTCTCAGTGATGGCACCGCTGATCTCTAGTGATGGATAGGGTGTATTCTCAGTGATGGCACCGCTGATCTCTAGTGATGGATAGGCTGTATTCTCAGTGATGTCACCGCTGATCTCTAGTGATGGATAGGCTGTATTCTCAGTGATGTCACCGCTGATCTCTAGTGATGGATAGGCTGTATTCTCAGTGATGTCACCACTGATCTCTAGTGATGGATAGGCTGTATTCTCTGTGATGTCACCGCTGATCTCTAGTGATGGATAGGCTGTATTCTCAGTGATGTCACCGCTGATCTCTAGTGATGGATAGGCTGTATTCTCTGTGATGTCACTGCTGATCTCTAGTGATTAATAGGCTGTATTCTCAGTGATGGCACCGCTGATCTCTAGTGATGGATAGGCTGTATTCTCAGTGATGGCACCGCTGATCTCTAGTGATGGATAGGCTGTATTCTCAGTGATGGCACCGCTGATCTCTAGTGATGGATAGGCTGTATTCTCAGTGATGGCACCGCTGATCTCTAGTGATGGATAGGATGTATTCTCAGTGATGTCACTGCTGGTCTCTAGTGATGGATAGGCTGTATTCTCAGTGATGTCACCGCTGATCTCTAGTGATGGATAGGCTGTATTCTCAGTGATGGCACCGCTGATCTCTAGTGATGGATAGGCTGCATTCTCAGTGATGTCACCGCTGATCTCTAGTGATGGATAGGCTGTATTCTCAGTGATGTCACCGCTGATCTCTAGTGATGGATAGGCTGTATTCTCAGTGATGTCACCGCTGATCTCTAGTGATGGATAGGCTGTATTCTCAGTGATGTCACCGCTGATCTCCAGTGATGGATAGGCTGTATTCTCAGTGATGTCACCGCTGATCTCTAGTGATGGATAGGCTGTATTCTCAGTGATGTCACCGCTGATCTCTAGTGATGGATAGGCTGTATTCTCAGTGATGTCACCGCTGATCTCTAGTGATGGATAGGCTGCATTCTCAGTGATGTCACCGCTGATCTCTAGTGATGGATAGGCTGTATTCTCAGTGATGTCACCGCTGATCTCTAGTGAATGGATAGGCTGTATTCTCAGTGATGTCACCGCTGATCTCTAGTGATGGATAGGCTGTATTCTCTGTGATGTCACTGCTGATCTCTAGTGATGGATAGGATGTATTCTCAGTGATGTCACTGCTGATCTCTAGTGATGGATAGGCTGTATTCTCAGTGATGTCACCGCTGATCTCTAGTGATGGATAGGCTGCATTCTCAGTGATGTCACCGCTGATCTCTAGTGATGGATAGGCTGCATTCTCAGTGATGTCACCGCTGATCTCTAGTGATGGATAGGCTGTATTCTCAGTGATGTCACCGCTGATCTCTAGTGATGGATAGGCTGTATTCTCAGTGATGTCACCGCTGATCTCTAGTGATGGATAGGATGTATTCTCAGTGATGTCACCGCTGATCTCTAGTGATGGATAGGCTGTATTCTCCGTGATGTCACCGCTGATCTCTAGTGATTAATAGGCTGTATTCTCAGTGATGTCACCGCTGATCTCTAGTGATGGATAGGCTGTATTCTCAGTGATGTCACCGCTGATCTCTAGGGATGGATAGGCTGTATTCTCAGTGATGTCACCGCTGATCTCTAGTGATGGATAGGCTGTATTCTCAGTGATGTCACTGCTGATCTCTAGTGATGGATAGGCTGTATTCTCAGTGATGTCACCGCTGATCTCTAGTGATGGATAGGCTGTATTCTCAGTGATGTCACCGCTGATCTCTAGTGATGGATAGGCTGTATTCTCAGTGATGTCACCGCTGATCTCTAGTGATGGATAGGCTGTATTCTCAGTGATGTCACCGCTGATCTCTAGTGATGGATAGGCTGTATTCTCAGTGATGTCACCGCTGATCTCTAGTGATGGATAGGCTGCATTCTCAGTGATGTCACCGCTGATCTCTAGTGATGGATAGGCTGTATTCTCAGTGATGTCACCGCTGATCTCTAGTGATGGATAGGCTGTATTCTCAGTGATGTCACCGCTGATCTCTAGTGATGGATAGGCTGTATTCTCAGGGATGTCACCGCTGATCTCTAGTGATGGATAGGCTGTATTCTCTGTGATGTCACTGCTGATCTCTAGTGATGGATAGGCTGTATTCTCTGTGATGTCACTGCTGATCTCTAGTGATGGATAGGATGTATTCTCAGTGATGTCACTGCTGATCTCTAGTGATGGATAGGCTGTATTCTCAGTGATGTCACCGCTGATCTCTAGTGATGGATAGGCTGTATTCTCAGTGATGTCACTGCTGATCTCTAGTGATGGATAGGCTGTATTCTCAGTGATGTCACCGCTGATCTCTAGTGATGGATAGGATGTATTCTCAGTGATGTCACCGCTGATCTCTAGTGATGGATAGGCTGCATTGTCAGTGATGTCACCGCTGATATCTAGTGATGGATAGGCTGTATTCTCTGTGATGTCACCGCTGATCTCTAGTGATGGATAGGCTGTATTCTCTGTGATGTCACTGCTGATCTCTAGTGATGGATAGGCTGTATTCTCAGTGATGTCACCGCTGATCTCTAGTGAATGGATAGGCTCTATTCTCAGTGATGTCACCGCTGATCTCTAGTGATGGATAGGTTGTATTCTCAGTGGTGTCACCGCTGATCTCTAGTGAATGGATAGGATGTATTCTCAGTGATGTCACCGCTGATCTCTAGTGAATGGATAGGCTGTATTCTCAGTGATGTCACCGCTGATCTCTAGTGAATGGATAGGCTGTATTCTCAGTGATGTCACCGCTGATCTCTAGCGATGGATAGGCTGTATTCTCAGTGATGTCACCGCTGATCTCTAGCGATGGATAGGCTGTATTCTCAGTGATGTCACCGCTGATCTCTAGTGATGGATAGGTTGTATTCTCAGTGGTGTCACCGCTGATCTCTAGTGAATGGATAGGCTGTATTCTCAGTGATGTCACCGCTGATCTCTAGTGAATGGATAGGCTCTATTCTCAGTGATGTCACCGCTGATCTCTAGTGATGGATAGGTTGTATTCTCAGTGGTGTCACCGCTGATCTCTAGTGAATGGATAGGCTGTATTCTCAGTGATGTCACCGCTGATCTCTAGTGAATGGATAGGCTGTATTCTCAGTGATGTCACCGCTGATCTCTAGTGAATGGATAGGCTCTATTCTCAGTGATGTCACCGCTGATCTCTAGTGATGGATAGGTTGTATTCTCAGTGGTGTCACCGCTGATCTCTAGTGAATGGATAGGCTGTATTCTCAGTGATGTCACCGCTGATCTCTAGTGATGGATAGGATGTATTCTCAGTGATGTCACCGCTGATCTCTAGTGAATGGATAGGCTGTATTCTCAGTGATGTCACCGCTGATCTCTAGTGAATGGATAGGCTGTATTCTCAGTGATGTCACCGCTGATCTCTAGCGATGGATAGGCTGTATTCTCAGTGATGTCACCGCTGATCTCTAGTGATGGATAGGATGTATTCTCAGTAATGTCACCGCTGATCTCTAGTGATGGATAGGCTGTATTCTCAGTGATGTCACCGCTGATCTCTAGTGAATGGATAGGCTGTATTCTCAGTGATGTCACCGCTGATCTCTAGTGATGGATAGGCTGTATTCTCAGTGATGTCACCGCTGATCTCTAGTGATGGATAGGTTGTATTCTCAGTGATGTCACCGCTGATCTCTAGTGATGGATAGGCTGTATTCTCAGTGATGTCACCGCTGATCTCTAGTGAATGGATAGGCTCTATTCTCAGTGATGTCACCGCTGATCTCTAGTGATGGATAGGTTGTATTCTCAGTGGTGTCACCGCTGATCTCTAGTGAATGGATAGGCTGTATTCTCAGTGATGTCACCGCTGATCTCTAGTGATGGATAGGATGTATTCTCAGTGATGTCACCGCTGATCTCTAGTGAATGGATAGGCTGTATTCTCAGTGATGTCACCGCTGATCTCTAGTGAATGGATAGGCTGTATTCTCAGTGATGTCACCGCTGATCTCTAGCGATGGATAGGCTGTATTCTCAGTGATGTCACCGCTGATCTCTAGGCTGGCAGCTTTGATGTGTGTGTTATATCTGGGTGTAGTTTTATAATAATATTTGGACATTTGTGGTTCTTTTAGATTACGCTGCAGTTTGTGGGTATAGGATTCCACCTCCAGTTTCTGCAGCTTTAGGTCACAGGTTCCTTGCTGAGGAGTAGAATGTGAGGCCTGATCCCTATTGAGGGTTGTAGGGACCCCAGCGGCTTTATAAAATCTCCTATAGCAGTGGTCTCCAAACTGTGGCCCTCCAGATTTTTTAAAACTGCAACTCCCTGCATGGTCGGATTTTTATCATCCATAAGTTGGTCTATTTCTTTTAAATATAATTTTGTTTATAGGGCCATACCCTAGTAGTAGGACTGCCATGGAGCACTAGGATGGTGCGGAAAGCTTAGAGGCTACAAACCTGTAGGTTTTCGTGCAGATGCACTTTTTCCGGCCTCAAAAGGCACCATCCTAGTGATCCATGGCAGTCCTACTACGCTGATCCATTTCACAACGGTGAGTTGCAGGACTTCTCTCCTTTTTTGTTATTTTTCTATGTCTACATTTCCCTAGCACCACCACTATATTCAGCACTACTTTTTGACGTCCACCATGGGACTATGCATGTGTACATGGTTTTAATTGCATCAATGGTGTTTACTTCAGGTGCCTCCGATTGAAGTCTCTTCCTTATGTTATTTGACATTCCCTGGTTGTCCATCCTCTGTGCCCCCAGCAGTCTATTTAGTGAAGGGGCCGGCAGACATCATCTTCACTGCCTGCCTCTTCTCTCTGCAACTATTGGGAGTCTGACCCTTAGTATAACCAGAGACTCGCCACATCTGCAGAAGACGGTGTGTGCGGGGCCCCCTGTACACTACACAGGCGCCGTATGTATATATATATATATATATATGTATGTGTGTGAGTATATATAATGTGTGTATATATTATATATATTATATACATTTTATATTATATATTTTATATTCTACCTAGACCTGATCAAAGTCCATCATATATATATATATATATATATACAAGATAATGGCGTTACACTCCCCAATGGTGAAAAAAATCCAAAAATGTATTGGCTCAAATCATAGTTCATAGCAATGTTTGTCCCCTCGCAGGACCAAGCTCAGTGATAAATCTACATATTTATATACCCCAAACACACACGATTGCTCATCAAAGTACAAAGTGACACTCAATGAAAAATGCAAATCCATATAAAACACATATTTGTGAAATTCATCCATTGTATATGCTGATTATATTTCGAATATATATATATTGCGATTACATAAGTTAAAAACATTTAAAACATGAAAAATTGCCCGTATCTGACATTAATTGCATATATTACATAATCAGATTTCATTAATAACATCCGTGAGAAACGTGCAACAAATTCATAATTTATTCACAAGAAATCACTCTCATCCGGTCTCCATGTCTATCGTGGTGCCGCTAGCGTGGGCATCAATTCGCTGCGACTGCGCACTAAACCCAGATACGGGCGAGTGGGCGCAGCGTACTGACGCAGTTCAGCTGACAGTCATGCGATTCTAGTATCACATGACTTTGTCGTCATAGTAATGACCCACGCTGTTGGCGTAATTGAATATCCTATAGCAGTGGTCTCCAACCTGCGGACCTCCAGATGTTGCAAAACATCTGGAGGTCCGCAGGTTGGAGACCACTGCCCTATAGTATCGTCGTAAAGCTATACGCATGAGGGTCAAAATTTCTAATCCACCACCATAATATAACTGTGTATCTATAATTGTATTATTATAAGTGACTTCAAATACAGAATTTTAAATCAATATATATCCTAAAGTCCTCCGCCAACACCCCTCCCATTAATAATGAACAACATTTTCAAAAACGTATGTTTTTTTTTTTAAACTAAAACGGATGGAACTATATGCACTTTTAAAAACAGTATACGGTTTACTTTTTCTGATACTTTTCCATCCGTTTTTTTGCCATAAGGTTTTCTTTAGAAAAACGGATTTTAAACAGTATGGCAAAAACGTGATTTGAACCCAGCCTGAGTTATTGGAGATTAACTATCTTAACCCCTTCCCGACCCATGACGTACATGTACTTCATGCAGATACTGGCCGCTACTTGCAGCATCCCGCCGTGCCCGATAAGATGGGGGCTATCACTGATAGCCAGCCATCTTGCCTCGGGACCTAGGGGGGTTTCGTCACCAACACAGCGATCGCGCCTATCAGCTAGTCAAATCTGACTAGCTGATGGCAACGTTTCGCATAGAAAAATCCTGAGCAGTGCAGCACACACACTGCTCTGCTAGGAGACCCCATTGTCCCTTTCCTGTCCCCCTTACCCGTCCCTACTGCCTACGCTGTGCCCACTGGCATGCCTTTAGTTTCACTTTCACTTTTTTTTTTTTGTAAAGGAACTGTTTAGTTGTACGACAGCTCCCCCCTAGTGTCCTAAACCTGTTACTGCATGATTTGTGCACTAGACACTATGGGGGAGCTGTTGTATAGAAGTAAAAATTTATAAATAATTAACATAAATAAAGACATTTTGAAAAAATGCTCATAATATAAGCCTTATGTCATAAAAAAAGTAATAGAATGTTTAAGAAATTATGCCAGTATAAAGTAGACCTGTTGTGGATGTGCAATATAACTACATTTATTTGGCATGACTATTTCTCTTACAAGTAGAGAGTTTCAAACATAGAGAAATTAAAATGTTTCCAATTTTTTCACAATATTTTAGAGTTGTTCACAAAAATCGCTTCATGTATCAACAAAAATTTACCACGAATATAAAGTACAATAGGTCTCGAAAAAACTATCTCTGAATCACTTTGCCAGTTAAAAGCAGTTCAACGTTATTACCACTTAAAGAGACACATGTCAGATTTGAAAAAAACGGACTGGGTCATGAAGGGGTTAAATAGCATTAAATTCGACATTCAAACCTCTTGGACGTCTCTATTGTTTAATACCCCCCAAGTGATCCTCACCTCTCTTCAGTGGTGGTATATGACCTATTGCTATAAAACGCAGTTGTTTTTCGGTGTGTCCCGTTTCAGTGTAGTGTTTCGCCCACTGGGAGATCCACCCTCTTTTTTTCTAATGCTAGGTCTGTGGTGGTTGTTGCGAATGCTAGGTCTGTGGTGGTTGTTGCGAATGCTAGGTCTGTGGTGGTTGTTGCGAATGCTAGGTCTATGGTGGTTGCGAATGCTAGGTCTATGGTGGTTGTTGCGAATGCTAGGTCTATGGTGGTTGTTGCGAATGCTAGGTCTATGGTGGTGGTTGCGAATGCTAGGTCTGTGGTGGTGGTTGCGAATGCTAGGTCTATGGTGGTTGTTGCGAATGCTAGGTCTATGGTGGTGGTTGCGAATGCTAGGTCTATGGTGGTGGTTGCGAATGCTAGGTCTATGGTGGTTGTTGCGAATGCTAGGTCTATGGTGGTGGTTGCGAATGCTAGGTCTATGGTGGTGGTTGCGAATGCTAGGTCTATGGTGGTGGTTGCGAATGCTAGGTCTATGGTGGTGGTTGCGAATGCTAGGTCTGTGTTGGTGGTTGCGAATGCTAGGTCTGTGGTGGTTGTTGCGAATGCTAGGTCTATGGTGGTTGTTGCGAATGCTAGGTCTGTGGTGGTTGTTGCGAATGCTAGGTCTGTGGTGGTGGTTGCGAATGCTAGGTCTATGGTGGTGGTTGCGAATGCTAGGTCTGTGGTGGTTGTTGCGAATGCTAGGTCTATGGTGGTTGTTGCGAATGCTAGGTCTGTGGTGGTTGTTGCGAATGCTAGGTCTATGGTGGTGGTTGCGAATGCTAGGTCTATGGTGGTTGTTGCGAATGCTAGGTCTATGGTGGTGGTTGCGAATGCTAGGTCTATGGTGGTTGTTGCGAATGCTAGGTCTATGGTGGTTGTTGCGAATGCTAGGTCTATGGTGGTGGTTGCGAATGCTAGGTCTATGGTGGTGGTTGCGAATGCTAGGTCTATGGTGGTTGTTGCGAATGCTAGGTCTATGGTGGTTGTTGCGAATGCTAGGTCTATGGTGGTTGTTGCGAATGCTAGGTCTATGGTGGTTGTTGCGAATGCTAGGTCTGTGGTGGTTGTTGCGAATGCTAGGTCTGTGGTGGTGGTTGCGAATGCTAGGTCTGTGGTGGTTGTTGCGAATGCTAGGTCTGTGGTGGTTGTTGCGAATGCTAGGTCTATGGTGGTGGTTGCGAATGCTAGGTCTGTGGTGGTTGTTGCGAATGCTAGGTCTCTGGTGGTGGTTGCGAATGCTAGGTCTGTGGTGGTGGTTGCGAATGCTAGGTCTATCGTGGTTGTTGCGAACGCTAGGTCTATCGTGGTTGTTGCGAACGCTAGGTCTATCGTGGTTGTTGCGAACGCTAGGTCTATCGTGGTTGTTGCGAATGCTAGGTCTATCGTGGTTGTTGCGAACGCTAGGTCAATCGTGGTTGTTGCGCACTTTCAGGCTCCACGTGGTTTGACCCACATAGAGTAACTTTCAAGGACTCACCGACACATAGATTACCCAATCTGAATTGCAAGTAAGAAATAAATCCAATTTATAAATCTGTCCAGACTGTGGATGAATCAAATTTGGAGCTTTTTGTCATTTCTGTACAAATAATACAAGATAAGCGTGGGTATGAGACAAGTTTCGGTGTTGCAAGAAAAGTCTGCCCCCCTGCGATTTCTTTTTTTAACTTCACTCCTCGTAAGTTCATCCTTTATCCGCTGCTCAGTATTTGGAACAAACTGTTCCAAACGCTGGATTCGGTGCCGGGAGCTCGTGATGTCATAGCCCCGCCCCCTTATTACATCACACCCCACCCCCTCAATGCAAGTCTATGGGAGGGGGCGTGGCGGCTGCCATGCCCCCTCCCATAGACTTACATTGAGGGGGCGGGGTGTGACGTTGAGGGGGCGGGGCTATGATGTCACGAGCTCCCGGCTCCAGCGTTTGGGACAGTTTGTTCCAAACGCTGAGCAGCGGAGTACCCCTTTATCATTATATGATCTCCTATAAGACATTAGGGGATTATTTCTAAAGACAGGCAAATCTCTGTAGCTGTCCCTCAAAATGCCCCAATGCTTATTGAGTATTTTAGAGATGGAATTATTATGGTGACCATATGTAGAAGCAAATGGTATTCTATCTCATTTGTTTCTAGCTCTCGTACCTAGAGTGTGGTGTCTGTCTAAAGCTAAAACCCTCTCGTTGTGTACAGTAACCATTTCGTGTGGATATCCCCTCTCGTAAAAGTTGTTAGCTATTTTATCCAATGTATTCACCTGGGTGTGGAAATAAAATAAAAAAAAATACTTGTCCAAGGGACTAAAACGGAGCAGAATCTACTTGTCCCTCATAAAAATCCACCTGTCCTGGTAAAAAAAAATAATGGTAACCCAAATAGTATGTAAATAAGGTCTTTTATCAATAAAAACTTGATCGGCAGACCAGTATGTCACCCCATTAGGTGGATAGGGTCCCTGATAAGTCCGCCCCATTAATGGAATACTGCAAAATAACTGATCCTGACCGCTGGGAAACCCCTCCCCCCTGATCCTTTGTAAGAGACCCCGGCAGGAATGGGGCCTTGTCCGCATGACGCAGCAACCGACACAACCCCCCCCCATGTATCCCATAAATACATGGAGGGGGCATTTCAGCAGCCTTGTCATGCAAGGACGAAATATTCCCTCCATGCAGTCTGCTGGGGCCTCATACAAGAGATGGGGGGGTTGTCCCAGTGGTCAGACCCCCGCGATCTTTCACTTTAAGTAGGTAGTCCCCCTTCAGGGTAGGTATGTCCCTTTATCAGGTAGGGATCAATTAGGGCCCCCTGCGCCATTATGTTACACCTCTGATGCCCCCTGTGTCATTATATTCCCCCCCCCCCCGATACTCCCTGCGCCATTATATTCCCCCCCCCCTCTGATGCTCCCTGTGTCATTATATTCCCCCCCTGAGCCATTATATCCCCCCATGCTCCCTGTGTCATTATATTCCCCCCCCTCTGATACTCCCTGCGCCATTATATTCCCCCCGATGCTCCCTGTCATATTCCCCCCTGAGCCATTATATCCCCCCTGATTCTCCCTGTGTCATTATATTCCCCCCCTTCTGATGCCACCTGTGTCATTATATTCCCCCCTCTGATGCCCCCCTGCCCCATTATATCCCCCCTCTGATGCCCCCTGCTCCATTATATTCCACCCCCCTCTGATGCCCCCTGCACCATTATATTCCACCCCCCTCTGATGCCCCCTGCGCCATTATATTCAACCCCCCTCTGATGCCCCCTGCTCCATTATATTCCCATCCCCCCCCCCCCCCCCCAGCTGCAGTCTATAGGAGTTTAGTTACAGGGCAAAACTGATTGCCCCGTTATATGTGAATTCTTTAGGCATTTAAGCCCTGCTTGCCCGAAGCAGGGCTAAATGCCTGAAGAATTCACTTGCCCAGCACCCGGAACTGCATGTCCCGGGCGTCGGGCAATACAATTTCCACATCCCTGTATTTACCAACATTTGTTCTTCTCCTTGCCCTCAGCATTTGGCTAAAGGGCAAGTAGTTTACCATCCTTCTAGGGTGGCAACTGGAGAGTGTTTTTGTCTGTCGGTTTTGTGAATAAACTAGTTTATAATCTCCCATCTTACTAATCATCACATGTAAACTTAGACTATCCGTCAAATGTGTCATGTTGAAATTGATATTTTTATCAGTGTTGTTAAAAAAAAAAAAAGTCTTGTAATGCTGCCAAAGATCCAGTCCAGATGAGGAAGACGTCATCTATATATCGCCACCATCATTGTAGACAATGGCCAAAATGTGATACATAGATGATGTCCTCCTCTAAATAACTGACACAGATTTGCATACATTGGCGCCACATTCGTCCCCATGGCGGTCCCAACTAACTGAAGGTTAAATTTATCATCAAACACAAAATAGGAAGAAAGAATTGCTCTTGATCAACATAAATTCCTGGGCCGCCATGGGAAACTGCGATGAAGTCAGTGTTTGTACTGCCGCCAAACCTTTTTGATGAGCAGTGGAGGTATAAAGACTTGATATCACGTGATACCAGAATTCTGTCTGTAGGGATTAAAATATCTTAGATTTTTAGAAGAAAATCACCTGTGTCACAAATGTATGACATCGAACTAAACACATATGGTCTAAGTATACGGTCTAAAAATATTGATGCATTTGCTTAACACTATAGGTCTGCCCGGGGGCTGGTTCAAAGATTTAAGCAGCATATAAAGTAAAGGTGTTTTAGGGTAATTAATGACCAAAAATTCTCTTAGCTGTTCATCAATAATAACTGCAACAAAAGATTCTTCCACCACAACCACCAAATTGTGTATAATCTCCTTTTGTAGGGTCTTTCTGGAGTAATTTATATGTACATTTGTCATAGAGTTGTCTATACAGTGGTCCCTCAAGTTACAATATTAATTGGTTCCAGGATGGCCATTGTATGTTGAAACCATCATATGTGGAGACCAGAACTCTATGGAAACCTGGTAATTGGTTCTGAAGCCCCAAAATGTCATCCAAAAATAGGAAAAAGTCAGGATTAAAGAAAAATAAGAAGATAACTAATATAGATAAAGCAAATCCTTACATATAAAAGTAAGAAAGATCTGCTGGGAGCTGTAATCACTGTCTGTCAGTGTTTCCCAACCAGGGTGCCTCCAGCTGTTGCAAAACTACAACTCCCAGCATGCCCGGACAGCCTTCGGCTGTCCGGGCATGCTGGGAGTTGTAGTTTTGCAACAGCTGGAGGCATCCTCTTTGGGAAACACTGGTCTATATAAGGGGCAGAAGCTTCTTCAGGGTCCTGTGCAGAACACGCAATGTCCTATAAAAAAAGTAAAATGGAGCCGTCCTCATTTGGTGTCCAAAGGAGTAGCTAACCCTGGTACAGGTAAAGAGTACAGAACTTGTAATACCTTCCTGTACTGTAGGGGGCGCTACCAGACACCAGTCAGTGCATGTACTTCAATAATACAGGTAAAGAGTACAGAACTTGTAATACCTTCCTGTACTGTACGGGGCGCTACCAGACACCAGTCAGTGCATGCACTTCAGTAATACAGATAAAGAGTACAGAACTTGTAATACCTTCCTGTACTGTAGGGGGCGCTACCAGACACCAGTCAGTGCATGTACTTCAATAAAACAGGTAAAGAGTACAGAACATGTAATTCCTCCCTGTACTGTAGGGGGCGCTACCAGACACCAGTCAGTGCATGCACTTCAGTAATACAGGTAAAGAGTACAGAACTTGTAATACCTTCCTGTACTGTACGGGGCGCTACCAGACACCAGTCAGTGCATGCACTTCAGTAATACAGGTAAAGAGTACAGAACTTGTAATACCTTCCTGTACTGTAGGGGGCGCTACCAGACACCAGTCAGTGCATGTACTTCAATAAAACAGGTAAAGAGTACAGAACATGTAATTCCTCCCTGTACTGTAGGGGGCGCTACCAGACACCAGTCAGTGCATGCACTTTAGAACTACAGGGGTTTTACCAGTGAAATGTCCATTCTGATTGGTTGGTTCTTCCAGCCATTGACACATTTCGCAGATTCCATAGTATTGTATGGTGAGTCTGGTTTCAAGTTACAATGGTCCATTGTATGTTGAAACTATTGTATGTTGAGGCCATTGTACGTTGAGGGATCACTGTATACCCCTTTTTTATATTGCTCTGTATCCATCACTACAACCCCCCCGCCCTTGTCCGCAGACTTGACGGTGAGGCTGTGGTCATGCATTAGTTGATCAAGAGCAATTCTTTCTTCCTTGGTAATGTTAGAATATCTCCTCACATTGTCTCCTGCATCACCTCTCAAAAGTTCTATATCTTGTCTAATAAGGGACGTGTAAGTTTCAAGTGGGTGGGTCACCCAAAAAGGATTACATGAGCTTCTATTAAACAAGTCAAAATATTTCAAGGACATTACATAAGGTTGGATCAGCCTGTAGTGGGGTTTTCCATTGTGATTTTGAGGGTGACTCCATATCCAGACCTCCATGGGTTGATACATTTGATTTCCATTGATAATTTTTGTGTGATTTTGTTGTCAGCGCATTCAACTATGTAAAGACGAAACTATTTCATACGATTAGTTAATTAATTCAGATCTAGGATGTGTTATCTTACGGTTCCCTTTATTTTTTTGAGCAGTGTGTCTATACATAGTGATAATCACTACAGAAGATGGTGTGTGCTGGGCCCCTCTACACTACACGGGCTGCATATATACAGTCATGGCCGTAAATGTTGGCACCCCGAAATGTTTCTAGAAAATATAGTTTCTCGGTCGGAACCATTGGGGGACACAGAACCGTGGATATATGCTCTTGCCACTAGAAGGTGCTGACACTAGGCATACAAAGAGTAAAAGTTGGCCCCGCCTGGCAAGGATATACCCCGCCTACTGACCCTGAGCTAATTAGTGTTAGCTTAGTGTCCTAGGAGGCAGACACAGGTCTGGAGCTCTCCCCAGACCTGGTTTTCTTTTTTTGTTTTTTAGTTAGGGCCTGTGTTAGGTTCTTTTATCCTTTTATTTTCTTGTTTTTAGGTGGGGGTTCAGGAGCATGGCGCTACCTGTTCCCCCATTTGCAGCTAAGGGGCACATAAATGTATGCACCGTCAACCCCTTCCCGCCAACAGCCAGCGCCTGGGGTTGCACCTTGGGTCCAGGTCCCCCTATTCTCCCTGCTCGGCCCTCTGTTGCAGCCTGATGTGATGCAGGTGTCTAAAATGCTGGCTGAAGACGTCTGATAGGTAAGTATGGCGGAGATAGGGTAAGTATACCCTTCCCTCCCCTCTTCTACTTTTTTTTCTAGGGTCTCCTGTGAGGAAAAAAAAAGGGGACTTCTCTCCTTTTTATTTCCACTAGGGGTGTTGGGGGTCCTTTTTTCTCTTCAGTATCGGGGCCCTGGGGTTTGCGAGGAAGTTTCCTACCCCTCCCCTCCTCACCCCCGGTACTGCTTACTTTTGAAGCTGAGGAGGAACTATAACTGTGTTTCTGTATGCCGGCCACAGCTCCGGCAGCAGCGCTGCTACCGGCTGGCGTTTTTACTTTAGTTTTCGCCGTATCCTGACTTCCGGCCGCAGCTGCTCTCGTGCGGCTGGCATCTTTCATTTTTATATCCTCCTCGTGCGCCGGCATTGGCGGCGGCCGGGGCTGGACCTTCTCCCCGCCGGCGCAATGGAGCCCCGCCCACTTTTTTGCTACCGACCAATGGCTGGTTAGGGGTCACTCTCCACGAATGAGGGATGTCCTGGGCTGAGAGAGCCTTCATCTGGGACAATTAGCTCTCCCCTCTTCTCTTCTGCTACGTGAACCGCAGCTGCTCTGCTCTGGTCTCCTCAGCTCCGGCACTCCAACCTGTCTCCTGCTACGTTTTCTCCAGAGGGACACAGAACTGGTGAGATTTTCTTTTTGCTGACCTTTTTCACTAGCTGTTATGTCCGACCCCAGACCTGAACCCACCCCCCCTCAGACATGCGACCGCGACCCTGGTCACCTATTATACTTGTGTGGGTAAGACCAAAATACCTGGTGGTTCCACTGAATCCACCTGCTCCGCCAAGCTCGCCATGCCGCCTGTCTCCTCCGCTCCTCTTCCCCGGTTCACCGGCAGCACCACCTATCTAGGGGTCGCTCTCCGGTTCATTTTCATAGGTCTCCTCGTTCCAGGTCTCACACTCCTCCGTCCAAGGCTACCTCCGCAGATTCCCACTCCCTAGGGGAAATAGCAGATTAGGGGGTTGGAATCCGTCTCGGATCAGGAAGACCACTCTGCAGTGTCTGAAATGCCGGACTTTTTTGGTGTCAGTCATCAGGGACACTTTTCATCTAGAGGACCCAGGAACTTCGGATCCTGATTCGGAAGTTTCCGTCCGCCGATCTTGGCTTTCAGTTCTCATGCGGAATTTGACGCCTTGTTGGACACAGCTTGGAAGCACCCGGACAGACATCTTCAGGGAACCAAGCAGATTCTTACTCTGTTTCCCTTTCCTCCGGACCTTGTTGCCAAGTGGACGGTGCCGCCTAAGGTTAACCCACCAGTCTCCTGCCTGTCCAAATCCACCACTTTACCTCTTGCAGATGCAGCATCACTTAAGGATCCTGCAGACAAGAAGATTGAGAACTTGGCGAAATTTGCCTTTGAAGCGGCAGGACTGTCCTTGCTTTCCCACCTTTGCTTCCGTTTCGGTGGCAAAGGCTGTTTCAGTTTGGGCTTCTTAACTTCGCCAGGGCATCCTTTCGGGTGCTTCTCGGGAGGACTTGGAGGATATCGCTCGCCAACTCTCTATCTGGGGAATTTCTCTGCTCTGCAGCAGTGGCGTCCACTCGTTGCACGGCTTTTGCTTCAGGTAACTTGGTTGACATTCGCCGCTCCATGTGGTTGAAAGCATGGGATGCGTATGCGGCCTCAAAGAGATCTCTAACAGAGCTGCCCTTCTCCTGTTCCCAGCTTTTTGGGAAAAAGCTTGATTAAATTTCCGAAGCTACAGGGGGTAAGAGTTCTCTGCTTCCGCAGAACAAGTCTCCTCGCTCTGATCCCCGTTGGAAGGCGACTTCTTTTTGGCAATTTGCTTTGGGTCATCCTCCCAAACAGGCGCCCTCCCTAGCTCTGAAAGCCCCTTCCTTCAATGCACGTCCTTCCTGGAGTTCTGGCAACCGCTCCGGCGGTTTCCTGCCAAGTCAGGTACCCGTAAGCCTTCCTCTTCCTGAAGGGGCGCCCCCACCCACGTCGTCTTCTCGGGTGGGAGGCAGACTGTCCCTTTTCCGGGACATGGCTGGCTTGGGTTCAGGACTCGGTACGGGACGTCATTTCAGAGGGTTATCGGATAGAATTCACTTCCATCCAGAGGGACCGCTACTTCCACACCCACTCTCCTCGTTCCCCTTCTTTGGCAAGGGCATATCAGGTCGCTTTACGTACACTCCTATCTCAGGGAGTGATAGTTCCAGTTCCACCAGGGGAGCGTTTTTCAGGGCTCTACTTGAACCTTTTCGATGTTCCCAAGAAGGAGGGCACGGTCCGTCCTATTCTGGACCTCAAGTTACTAAACTGTCATTTGCGACTGCGTCTCTCCGCTCCGTAGTGGCCTCCATGGACCAGGGGGAGTTTCTTTCGTCGGTGGACATCTACCTCCACATCCCTATTTTCTCAGCCTATCTGCTTTTTCTGCATTTCGCTGTCACTTTCAATTTGTGGCTCTCCCTTTTGGCTTAGCTACAGTTCCCTGGGTCTTCACCAAGGTCATGGCGGCTGTAATTGCCATCCTTCGGACCCAGGGTATCTCAGTTCTCCCCTACCTAGACGACCTCTTGATCAAGGCCCCGTCCTGGTCCCAAAACATGGAGAGCCTTCATCTTACTCTACAGACTCTGTCCCCTTTTGGATGGGTGATCAAACGAGAGAAGTCTCACCTGTCCCCATCCAAGTCTCTGATTTTTCTGGGTCTCCTTTTCAACACGGCAGCGGCCTGCGTTTGCCTTCCGTTGGACAAACTGCGCTCTCTGCAGCAGGGTGTCCGTTGCTTGCGACGTCCCTCCCTGATTCCAATTAGTTTCTGCATGAGAGTTCTGCGGATCCTTTTGCCCCCAGCGGTTCGGCGGTCCCACCTTTTGGTGGCTCCATTCTCCCCTTCTTCAGGGGAGGTCCTTTCTCCCCCTCCACTGGCAGATCGTTAAGACTGATGCGAGTCTCCAGGGCTGGGGGTGTGTGTTTCGGGACCATACGGTCCAGGGTCGCTGGTCTCCTCCTGAAGCTTGCCTTCCCATCAATCTTCTGGAGCTCAGAGCCATCTTTCTTTGCCTCCTCCACTGGGAGTTTCTCCTTCAAGTTCGGCCGGTCCGGGTTCAGTCGGACAACGCGACGGCTGTCGCATACATCAATCTCCAAGGCGGCACGCGAAGTCGCTCGGTGATGGAGGAGGTCTCCAAGATTCTGACCTGACTCTCCGCGATCCACATTCCGGGGGTGGAGAATTGGGAAGCAGACTTTCTCAGCTGATCTTCGGCGGATCTGGGGGAATGGTTCCTCTATCCGGAGGTGTTTGCACAGATCTGCGATCTCTGGGGGACCCCAGACGTGGATCTCTTTAAGTCTCGCCACAACAGGTTTCCCCGCTTTGTGGTGAAGTCGCGAGATGCTCTGGCGGTGGACGCCCTGATTATTCCGTGGTCGTCCTTCCATCATCCTTACCTTTTTCCACTTCTCCCCCCCTCCTGCCCAGGGTTCTGCGGAAACTCAAGGCTGAGGGTGTTCCCGCCATTCTGGTGGCACCAGACTGGCCCAGACGTGTGTGGTGCGCAGACGTGATTCGGCTGGTCACAGACATTCTGCTGCGTCTTCCTCTGCGGCCCAATCTGCTCTCCCTGGGCCCTCTCTGCCACCCCAGTTTACTGTTGGTGCATTTGACGGCGTGGCGGTTGAAACCGCGGTTTTGAGGGCTCAGGGTTTTTCCCCTGGGGTCATTCGCACCATGCTTTGAGCTCGAAGCCCGCCTCAGCCAGGATTTACCATTGCACTTGGAAGGCTTATTTCCGATGGTGTGAGGGGCAGTCAGTTTCCCCGGTTGTGTTTTCCTTTCCGCGCCTTCATGCTTTTCACCAATCCAGGTTGGATCAGCGTTTGACCCTCAGCCCTCTTAAAGGGGAACTCCGGTGGAAACAAGTGGAAAACAAATGTTTTCAAATCAACTGGTGCCAGAAAGTTAAACAGATTTGTAAATTACTTCTATTAAAAAATCTGAAGCCTTCCAGTACTTATCAGCTGCTGTATAATACGGAGACATTTGTGAAGTTTTTTCCAGCCTAACAACAGTGCTCTCTGCTGACACCTCTGTCCGTGTCAGGCACTGTCCAGATTAGAAGCAAATCCCCATTGGATACCTCTCCAGCTCTGGAGTTCCTGACACGGACAGAGGTGTCAGCAGAGAGCACTGTTGTCAGACTGGGAAAAAATTCACAAATTTCTCTGTCTTATATCTGCAGTTTAGGCAGCTGATAAGAACTGGAAGGGTTGATATTTTTAAATAGAAGTAATTTACAAATCTGTTTAATTTTCTGGAGCAAATTGATTTGAATTTTTTTTTTCCCCACCGGAGTTCCCCTTTAAGGGTCAAGTGTCTGCTCTTTCTATTCTGTTCCAACGGCAGTTAGCTTCTAATTCGCATGTCCGCACCTTTCTGCAGGGCGTGGCCCACTCTTCAGGTCTCCCACTCCTTCTTGGGACCTCAACCTGGTGCTTGGTGCTTTAAGGGAAGCTCCGTTCGAACCTCTTCAGGACGCTTCTCTTCCCATCCTTTCGTGGAAGGTCACCTTTCTCATTGCTATCACTTCCATTAGAAGAGTCTGAGTTGGCGTCTTTCCTGTCTCTCTCCTCTTTTGGTCCTTCATCAGGACAAGGTGGTTTTTCAGCCACCTCCTTCTTTTTTGCCCAAAGTGGTTTCCCCCTTTCATATGAATGAAGAGATTGTTCTTCCTTCTTTTTATCCGGCTCCTTCCAGTGCTAACGAGCATTCCCTGCACAGCCTGGGCGTTGTTTGAGCGGTTCGGATCTATGTTTCGGTCACCTCCTCTTTTCAGCAGGGTGACTCCTCCATGTGATTCCAGAGCGTAGTCGCAGGGGGCTTCCAAGGCGACCATTTCGTGCTGGATCCGTTCTGCCATTTCGGAAGGGTACCGCCAAAAAGGGAAGGTCCCGCCCTTTCAGGTGACTGCGCATTCGATGCGTTCCGTTGGGGCTTCTTGGGCTCTCAGCAATAGGGCTTCGGCCCTGCAAGTTTGCAAGGCGGCCACCTGGTCGTCCTTGCACACTTTCACCAAATTCTACCAAGTACACACCTTTGTGTCAGCTGATGCCGGCCTAGGCCACAAGGTGTTGCAGTCGGCAGTGGCTCAGTCCTCTGCCTGATTCTATGGGGTACTTTTTTCCCACCCGGGGACTGCTTTGGTACGTCACACTGTTCTGTGTCCCCCCCCCCCCCCCCCCCAAATGGTTCCGACCGAGAAAAGTTTATTTATTTTTTATTTTTTTGTACTTACTGTAAAATCTTTCTCGGAGGATCTATTCGGGGACACAGCACCCACCCATTGTTTGTGGTTGCGTTCGTTTTGTCTGAGGGCTGGTTTGGTTCCTTTTTTTGTCTGGTTTCCCTCAGACTACTGCTGGTTTGCTTTTTCTTTCGGTTGCCTCCTACTGCTTTGGGACTAAACTGATGAGCTCAGGGTCAGTAGGCGGGGTATATCCTTGCCAGGAGGGGACTACTTTTTTTTTTTCTTAGTATACCTAGTGTCAGCGCCTCCTAGTGGCAAGAGCATATACCCACGGTTCTGTGTCCCCCATGGATCCTCAGAGAAAGCGTTTATGGTAAGCACAAACAAATCTACTTATTTCTCACAGAAAAGGATTGCAGTAACACAGGTTTTGCTATACACATGTTTATTCCCTTTGTGTGTATTGGAACTAAACCAAAAAAGGAGGGAAAAAAAACTAATTGGACATAATGTCACCAAACTCCAAAAATGGGCTGGACAAAATTATTGGCACCTTTTCAAAATTGTGGAAAAATTTGATTGTTTCAAGCATGTGATGATCCTTTAAACTCACCTGGGTCAAGTAACAGGTGTGGGCAATATAAAAATCACACCTGAAAGCAGATAAAAAGGAGAGAAATTCACTTAGTTTTTGCATTGTGTGTCTGTGTGTGCCACACTAAGCATGGACAACAGAAAGAGGAGAAGAGAACCAAAATTGTGGGAAGATATCACCAATCTCAAGGTTACAAGTCCATCTCCAAAGATCTAGATTTGCCTTTGTCCACAGTGCGCAACATTATCAAGAAGTTTACACCCCATGGCACTGTAGATAATCTCCCTGGGCGTGGACGGATGAGAAAAACTGATGAAAGGTGTCAACACAGGATAGTCCGGATGGTGGATAAGCAGCCCCAAACAAGTTCCAAAGATATTCAAGCTGTCCTGCAGGCTCAAGGAGCATCGGCGTCAGCGCAAACTATCCGTCCACATTTAAATGAAATGAAACGCTGTGGAGGAGACCCAGGAGGACCCCGCTATGGAGGAGACCCAGGAGGACCCCGCTATGGAGGAGACCCAGGAGGACCCCGCTATGGAGGAGACCCAGGAGGACCCCACTATGGAGGAGACCCAGGAGGACCCCACTATGGAGGAGACCCAGGAGGACCCCACTATGGAGGAGACCCAGGAGGACCCCACTATGGAGGAGACCCAGGAGGACCCCACTGCTGACACAGAGACATAAAAAAGCAAGACTACATTTTACCAAAATGCACTTGAGTACCCAAAATCCTTCAATTTGTGGGAAAACGTCTTGTGGACAGATGAGACAAGATAGAGCTTTTTGGTAAAGCCCATCATTCTACTGTTTACCGAAAACGGAATGAAGCCTACAAAGAAAAGAACACAGAACCTACAGTGATATATGGGGGAGGTCAGTGATGTTTTGGGTTGTTTTGCTGCCTCTGGCACTGGGGGCCTTGAATGTGTACAAGACATCAGGAAATCTGAGGATTACCAATGGATTTTGGGTCGCACTGTACAGCCCAGTGTCAGAAAGCTGTTTGCGTCTGAGCTCTTGGGTCTTCCAGCAGGACAATGACCCCAAACATACGTCAAAAAGCCCCAGAAATGGATGACAACAAAGCGCTGGAGAGTTCTGAAGTGTCAGCAATGAGTCCAGATCTAAATCCCATTGATCCCCTGTGGAGAGATCTTATAATTACTGTTGGGAAAAGGCGCCATCCAATAAGAGAGACCGGGAGCAGTTTGTAAAGGAAGAGTGGTCCAACATTCCGGCTGAGAGGTGTAAGAAGCTTATTGATGCTTATAGGAAGAGTGGTCCAACATTCCGGCTGAGAGGTGTAAGAAGCTTATTGATGCTTATAGGAAGAGTGGTCCAACATTCCGGCTGAGTGGTGTAAGAAGCTTATTGATGATTATAGGAAGAGTGGTCCAACATTCCGGCTAAGAGGTGTAAGAAGCTTATTGATGGTTATAGGAAGAGTGGTCCAACATTCCTGCTGAGAGGTGTAAGAAGCTTATTGATGGTTATAGGAAGAGTGGTCCAACATTCCGGCTGAGAGGTGTAAGAAGCTTATTGATGCTTATAGGAAGAGTGGTCCAACATTCCGGCTGAGTGGTGTAAGAAGCTTATTGATGATTATAGGAAGAGTGGTCCAACAATCCTGCTGAGAGGTGTAAGAAGCTTATTGATGGTTATAGGAAGAGTGCACCAACATTCCGGCTGAGAGGTGTAAGAAGCTTATTGACGGTTATAGGAAGAGTGCTCCAACATTCCTGCTGAGAGGTGTAAGAAGCTTATTGATGGTTATAGGAAGAGTGGTCCAACATTCCGGCTGAGTGGTGTAAGAAGCTTATTGATGATTATAGGAAGAGTGGTCCAACATTCCTGCTGAGAGGTGTAAGAAGCTTATTGATGGTTATAGGAAGAGTGCACCAACATTCCTGCTGAGAGGTGTAAGAAGCTTATTGATGGTTATAGGAAGAGTGGTCCAACATTCCGGCTGAGAGGTGTAAGAAGCTTATTGATGGTTATAGGAAGACACTGATTTCAGTTATTTTTTTTCCAAAGGGTGTGCAACCAAATATTAAGTTAAGGGGCCAATAATTTTGTCCAGCCCATGTTTGGAGTTTTGTGACATTATGTCCAATTTTCTTTCTTTTTTTTTGGTTTAGTTCCAATACACACAAAGGGAATAAACGTGTGTATAGCAAAACCTGTGTTACAATATATATATATATACAGAGGAGAGGAGATCTATATATATACACAGAGGAGAGGAGATCTATATATATATATATATATATATATATATATACAAAGGGAATAAACATGTGTATAGCAAAACCTGTTACTGCAATATATATATATATATATATATATATATATATATATATATATATACAGAGGAGAGGAGATCTCTCTCTATATATATATATATATACAGAGGAGAGGAGATCTATATATATATATATATATATATATATATATATATATATACAGAGGAGAGGAGATCTATATATATATATATACACACAGAGGAGAGGAGATCTATATATATATATATATATATATACAGAGGAGAGGAGATCTATATATATATATACACACAGAGGAGAGGAGATCTATATATATATATATATATATATATATATATAATATACACAAAGGGAATAAACATGTGTATAGCAAAACCTGTGTTACTGCAATCCTTTCCTGTGAGAAATAAATTTTCTTGAAAAATTTCAGGTGTGCCAACATTTATGGCCATGACTGTAGATATATATAGATATATAGTGATAACCTTTTATGTTCTGTGTATAACCCGCTCTCCTTGTCTTCTCCCCAGATCTCGCAGTGGAGCCGGCCCCCATCCTCATCCCCTCTGACAGTGACAGCAGCCCCTTATCCTCGGGCTCCACCATCCTGTCTGACAGCGAGGACGACTTTCTGGACATGGACGATTTCCAAAGCTTCTCCTCTGAGTTTGATGCTGATCGGGGGGATCTCTTCTCTGACGACGAAGACGATGACATTTTCTTTATCATGTGATCGTTCTCCTGGAGCCGCACGAGGAGCATTAAATCCTTGTAGCCATTGACGGGACTGAGTTGGTTTATGCTGTGGGCGGAGACGAGTGGCGCTTGGTTACGGGAGTGGATTATTTATTTTGTATTATGTTGTGTACAGGATCGGAGCGGCGCGGGCTCCCGGTTATGTTGTGCACAGGATCGGAGCGGTGCGGGCTCCCGGTTATGTTGTGCACAGGATCGGAGCGGCGCTGGCTCTCTGTTATGTTGTGTACAGGATCAGAGCGGCGCTGGCTCTCTGTTATGTTGTGTACAGGATCGGAGCGGCGCGGGCTCCTGGTTATGTTGCGCACAGGATCGGAGCGGCGCGGGCTCCGTTATGTTGTTTTTGTTCTGTTTATATATAAAGTTCACCATTGTTGAGTGAGTTGTGAGGTTTTCCTTATAGTCTTCAGTCGTCCTGTCTGTACGGCTGCTGCTCGATAATTCTGGGAAAGACCTTCCTGGATTGTGGGAAATCTCGGTGGAAGCTTCTCCTGATTACTATGTAACTCCTCCTGTCCTGCTTCATAGCGGCTCAGGTTACTCTGTAGCTCCTCCAGTCCTGCACTATAGAGGCTCATATTACTTTGTAGCTCCTCATGTTCTCTTTCAGATTACCCTGTAGCTCCTCCTGTCCTGCTCTGTAGCTCCCCCTGTCCTGCTCTCAGATCACTTTGTAGCTCCTCCTGTATCTCCCGTGTATAAAAAACAGGGAGCAGCACATACACTGACATACACGTCCCTGTTACTATGTAGCTGGGGACAGAACCAGTAACCCAATGCAGTGAGATCCCCATGGGCCGTGTATTGGCAGAAAACTGGTGTAATTACATTTTAGTACCGATTCCGCCCCTCTCCTCCTCTATCCGACACTGACTGATCCCCTTCTCCTCTCCCCGACACACTGACAGATTCCCCCCTCCTCCTCTCCCCTACACACTGACAGATCCCCCTCCTCCTCTCCCCTACACACTGACAGATCCCCCTCCTCCTCTCCCCTGCACACTGACAGATCCCCCTCCTCCTCTCCCTGCACACTGACAGATCCCCCTCCTCCTCTCCCCTACACACTGACCAATTCCCCCTCCTCCTCTCCCCTACACACTGACCGATTCCCCCTCCTCCTCTCCCCTACACACTGACCGATTCCCCCTCCTCCTCTCCCCTACACACTGACCGATTCCCCCTCCTCCTCTCCCCTACACACTGACCGATTCCCCCTCCTCCTCTCCCCTACACACTGACCGATTCCCCCTCCTCCTCTCCCCTACACACTGACCAATTCCCCCTCCTCCTCTCCCAAACACTGACAGATCCCCCTCCTCCTCTCCCCTACACACTGACAGATCCCCCTCCTCCTCTCCCCTACACACTGACAGATCCCCCTCCTCCTCTCCCCTACACACTGACCGATTCCCCCTCCTCCTCTCCCCTACACACTGACCGATTCCCCCTCCTCCTCTCCCCTACACACTGACCGATTCCCCCTCCTCCTCTCCCAAACACTGACAGATCCCCCTCCTCCTCTCCCCTACACACTGACAGATCCCCCTCCTCCTCTCCCCTACACACTGACCGATTCCCCCTCCTCCTCTCCCCTACACACTGACCAATTCCCCCTCCTCCTCTCCCAAACACTGACAGATCCCCCTCCTCCTCTCCCAAACACAGACAGATCCCCCTTCTCCCCTACGCACTGACCGATTCCCCCTCCTCCTCCCCGACACACTGACAGATCCCCCTCCTCCTCTCCCCGACACACTGACCAATTCCCCCTCCTCTCCCAAACACAGACAGATCCCCCTCCTCCTCTCCCCTACGCACTGACAGATTCCCCCTCCTCCTCTCCCCTACACACTGACCAATTCCCCCTCCTCTCCCAAACACAGACAGATCCCCCTCCTCCTCTCCCCTACGCACTGACAGATTCCCCCTCCTCCTCTCCCCTACACACTGACAGATCCCCCTCCTCCTCTCCCCTACACACTGACAGATCCCCCTCCTCCTCTCCCCTACACACTGACCAATTCCCCCTCCTCCTCTCCCCTGCACACTGACAGATCCCCCTCCTCCTCTCCCCTACACACTGACCGATTCCCCCTCCTCCTCTCCCCTACACACTGACCGATTCCCCCTCCTCCTCTCCCCTACACACTGACCAATTCCCCCTCCTCCTCTCCCAAACACTGACAGATCCCCCTCCTCCTCTCCCCTACACACTGACAGATCCCCCTCCTCCTCTCCCCTACACACTGACAGATCCCCCTCCTCCTCTCCCTACACACTGACCGATTCCCCCTCCTCCTCTCCCCTACACACTGACCGATTCCCCCTCCTCCTCTCCCTACACACTGACCAATTCCCCCCTCCTCCTCTCCCAAACACTGACAGATCCCCCTCCTCCTCTCCCCTACACACTGACAGATCCCCCTCCTCCTCTCCCCTACACACTGACCGATTCCCCCTCCTCCTCTCCCCTACACACTGACCAATTCCCCCTCCTCCTCTCCCAAACACTGACAGATCCCCCTCCTCCTCTCCCAAACACAGACAGATCCCCCTTCTCCCCTACGCACTGACCGATTCCCCCTCCTCCTCCCCGACACACTGACAGATCCCCCTCCTCCTCTCCCCTACGCACTGACCGATTCCCCCTCCTCCTCCCCGACACACTGACCAATCCCCCTCCTCCTCCCCGACACACTTACAGATTCCCCTTCCTCTCCCCGACACACTGACAGATTCCCCTCTTCCTCCCCGACACACTGACCAATCCCCCTCCTCCTCCCCGACACACTTACAGATTCCCCTTCCTCTCCCCGACACACTGACAGATTCCCCTCCTCTTCCTCTCCCTGACAGATCTCCCCCCACCCTCCTCTTTCTCTCCCTGACACACTGACAGATCCCCCCTCCCCCCCACCCTCCTTTCTCTCCCCGACACACTGACAATCTCCCACCACCCTCCTCTTTCTCTCCCCGACACACTGACAGATCCCCCCCACCCTCCTCTTTCTCTCCCCGACACACTGACAGATCCCCCCCACCCTCCTCTTTCTCTCCCCGACACACTGACAGATTCCCCCCCACCCTCCTCTTTCTCTCCCCGACACACTGACAGATCCCCCCCCACCCTCCTCTTTCTCTCCCCGACACACTGACAGATCCCCCCCACCCTCCTCTTTCTCTCCCCGACACACTGACAGATCCCCCCCACCCTCCTCTTTCTCTCCCCGACACACTGACAGATCCCCCCTCCCCCCACCCTCCTCTTTCTCTCCCCGACACACTGACAATCTCCCACCACCCTCCTTTCTCTCCCCGACACACTGACAGATCCCCCCCACCCTCCTCTTTCTCTCCCCGACACACTGACAGATCCCCCCCCCACCCTCCTCTTTCTCTCCCCGACACACTGACAGATCCCCCCCACCCTCCTCTTTCTCTCCCCGACACACTGACAGATCCCCCCCACCCTCCTCTTTCTCTCCCCGACACACTGACAGATCCCCCCCCCACCCTCCTCTTTCTCTCCCCGACACACTGACAGATCCCCCCCCCCCTCCTTTTTCTCTCCCCGCACACTGACAGATCCCCCCCCCCCACCCTCCTCTCTCTCCCCGACACACTGACAGATCCCCCCCCCACCCTCCTCTTTCTCTCCCCCGACACACTGACAGATCCCCCCCCACCCTCCTCTTTCTCTCCCCGACACACTGACAGATCCCCCCCCCCCTCCTCTTTCTCTCCCCGCACGCTGACAGATCCCCCCCCCACCCTCCTCTTTCTCT
>NC_079191.1:447376657-447419195 GCF_029499605.1 Hyla sarda | reverse complement strand
TCACATTGATATTGGCTGCTAAACAATTACATAGTAAACTGATGTGCTGCTGCCACCCAGTGCCCATTTGCAGTACTGCATCTCTTTAAATCTTGTCCATGAGGAAGGAGGGTGCAAATAGTTGCACCAGAATTTCACACACTATTTGTGTTTAGTGCGAGTTTCCCAACCAGCTTGCCTTCAGCTGTTGCAAAACTACAAATCCCAGCAGCCTTCGGCTGTCCGGGCATGCTTGGAGTTGTAGTTTTGTAACAGCTGGGAGCATGCAGGTTAGGAAACACTTCTCTGAGCATTGTTGGTCTCCCATCCACTGCCCAGACCCTGAAACCTGCTGCTTAGCATGATGGGAGTTGTAGTTTTGCAACAGCTGGAGGCACCCTGGTTAGGTAACACTGCTGAGTATTGTTGGTCTCCCATCCACTGCCTAGACCATGATACCTGCTGCTTGGCATGCTGGGAGTTGTAGCCAGGCCGTTCGGAGATGCGCCTTCCCCATAGACACCAATGCGTTTCCCAGCGGATCCCACAGAAAGGATTGACATGTCAGTCCTTTCTGCACAGGCCGGAATCAAAATTTTCCACCAGAAATTTTTGCGCAGTGCAGCGGAATCCCATTGAAAGCAACAGGACTCTGCAACGAATTTCTGAGCTGAATTTCTGACACTCATTCTACCCCAAAATTCCACAAGATCTAAGAATTGTGGAGATTGTGGGGGTCCCCAGCGAGTAGACATCTTATTAGTCGTTAAAAAAAAAAAAAAACACTCCACAATTTCCTAATTTACGACCGTACCCTGTCAGACTCTCACTGGACCACTGGGCTCTTTGTACTTGTTTCTCTTCATACTTTTAACATCAATTTTTGTTAATTTTCAATAAAAAATAAAAAAAAACAATGGAAAACACCCACAAATGTATAAATACCACAGAAAATACACAATACAAAAATTGGTTAACAAAAAGTTGTTCTTTTATTTTTTTTACTGCAATTAAAAGAAAACACTATAATTCACACTAAAGTCATCACTACATTTATTCTGTATTTTTTTAACACAAAATAATAAATAATAATTATTGGGGGGTTGGGGATTAGGGCATTTGGGCAGAGGGGGTGATGATTTGCCTCCCCTGGGACAAAATGCTGTGCTGAATATTTCCCTCGAAGACTTTCTCACCTCCTCCTCATTCCATAGCATAGATAGAGCCTATGTCCAGACGGGTTTCCCAGCTCTGCAACCTTCTGCAGGGTTTTCCCTGAAACGTGAGATGTGTTTCAAAAACTGTGTAGAATTAGAATCCTTGATGTCGGGAGCCCCAGGAATGGTTCAGGTCAGGTAGAATATAGGAGGCCTCCTAACTCTGCCAGGATATGCACTGTTGCAGAACTATAACTCCCATCGTGTCCTCATAGCCGAAGTGCTGAGTATTGCGAGAACTGAGGTACATTACTCTACACCAGCCAACGACTGTCCGGGCATACTGGGAGTTGTAGGTTTGCAACAGGTGCAGGTCCACAGTTTGGAGACTGCTCTTCACTTTGATCCTTTTATTTATTTTCTTCCATGATGTCGAACCTCTGTTATTCTTCCTGGCAATGTGTGAATTAATTGACAACTGGCCATTCTCGTTCCCCAGCTGCACAGTAAATCTCTTACCGCCTCCCTCATTCTGGAAAGAGACCAGACCAGGCTGCAGAATGTGTTAGGCTATGTTCACACAGCGAGAAAAAATTGCGGTAAAAAAACTCGCAAGCGTAGAATAAAATAAAGTTTTACACTGCGTGAACACAACCTGATCCATGTGACATCCACAGACATCAACGTAAGAGCTTGATGAATTCCTTCCCCCCCCCCCCCCCCAAAAAAAAATGCAGGATATAGCAATAGTAGAGAAAGTGATGCATTTCAGGTGCACATGGGGCAACAGTGGAGAAAGTGATGCGTTTCACGGGCACATAGAGCAGTGGTGAAAAAAATGACTAATTTCAGGTGCACATGGGGCAATGGTGGAGAAAGTCACGCATTTCAGGTGCACAAGGGGCAACAGTGGAGAAAGTGACGTGTTTCAGGTGCTCATGGGGTAATAGTGGAGAAAGTGACGCGTTTCAGATGCTCATGGGGCAATAGTGGAGAAATGACGCGTTTCAGATGCTCATGGGGCAATAGTGGAGAAAGTGACACGTTTCACGGGCACAGAATAGTGGTGAAAAAAATGATGCATTTCAGGTGCAGATGGAGAAATCGTGTAAAAAGTCACACGTTTCAGGTGCAGATAGTGCAATGGTGGAGAAAGTGATGCGTTTCAGAGGCAGATGGAGCAAGTGATGCATTTTAGTTGCATGTGGAGCAATAGTGGAGATAATGACACGTTTCAGGTGCACATGGTGCAATAGTGGAAAAAGTGACACATTTCAGTTGCACCTGGACAATGGCAAAAAAATAGCAATAATAGAAAAAATTACGTATTTGGCGCACATGGAGCAATGGTGGAAAAAGTGACGCATTTCAGGTGCAGATGGAGCAATGTTGGAAATAGTGATGCACTTCAGTTGCACATGAAGCAGTGGTGGTAAAGTGATTTTGGGTGCACATGGCTCCCTTACTGAGTAGGCAATCACAAAGCGGCAGATGAGGTTGAGATTGTATTTATTTATAGTGTATAGTGGACCTGGATACGAGTCCTAAAAATATATATATATATAAAAGTACAAGTTTTTAGGAGTTTCTGCAGCCATCAGCAGTGCACGACTGTACCTGAGCCGGTGGTAGGGAAAGGGTTAATTCTGTCCACGTTTACATAGCTGTGATTTCCTAAAGACTAGAAAGGAAATCTCTGAAAATGAAAGTGAGAAGATGAGGAGGAGCCGCGTTCTGCATCTGACGATTTCATACAGAGCCATATCTGGAGACACGGAGACATATCTGGAGACACGGAGCCCTATCTGTAGACAAGGAGACATATCTGGAGACACTGAGCCCTATCTGGAGACACTGAGCCCTATCTGTAGACACTGAGCCCTATCTGTAGACAAGGAGACATATCTGGAGACACTGAGCCCTATCTGGAGACACTGAGCCCTATCTGTAGACAAGGAGACATATCTGGAGACACTGAGCCCTATCTGGAGACACTGAGCCCTATCTGGAGACAAGGAGACATATCTGGAGACACTGAGCCCTATCTGGAGACACTGAGCCCTATCTGTAGACAAGGAGACATATCTGGAGACACTGAGCCCTATCTGTAGACAAGGAGACATATCTGGAGACACTGAGCCCTATCTGTAGACAAGGAGACCTATCTGGAGACATGGAGCCCTATCTGGAGACACTGAGCCCTATCTGGAGACACGGAGCCCTATCTGGAGACACGGAGCCCTATCTGGAGACACGGAGCCCTATCTGGAGACACGGAGCCCTATCTGGAGACACGGAGCCCTATCTGGAGACACGGAGCCCTATCTGGAGACACGGAGCCCTATCTGGAGACACTGAGCCCTATCTGGAGACACTGAGCCCTATCTGGGGACACTGAGCCCTATCTGGAGACACGGAGCCCTATCTGGAGACACGGAGCCCTATCTGGAGACACGGAGCCCTATCTGGAGACACGGAGCCCTATCTGGAGACACGGAGCCCTATCTGGAGACAAGGAGCCCTATCTGGAGACACTGAGCCCTATCTGGAGACAAGGAGCCCTATCTGGAGACACGGAGCCCTATCTGGAGACACGGAGCCCTATCTGGAGACACGGAGCCCTATCTGGAGACACTGAGCCCTATCTGGACACACAAACCCCTATCTGGACACACGGAGCCATATCTGGAGACAAGGAGCCCTATCTGGAGACACGGAGCCATATCTGGGGACACTGAGCCCTATCTGGAGACACGGAGTCCTATCTGGAGACCTCCGGCCGCGTCCCCCCGATCCCACCTGTAATCAGGAAATCTGCTGGTCAGAGCCATGGAGGACAAGAGGTGAGTGGTGACCGGTGTGAGGATTGTAATAATAATATAATTGTCACATAGAGGAGATCTGCACTGGACACTGTATCCATAGGGGGGGGGGGGGGGGGCACCGATCACTTCTCAGGGGGGGACGATACCGAAAAGATATTGGGCTTCTCCTGACCCCCCTGTAGGCAAGAGAGAAAAACTCCTGAATATTCAGTGACATACAAAGATCGGGGGCCCCATAGCAAATATTAATATGGGCCCCTATATTGGCATCTGATTTTGCCCCCCAGGACAGAGGGGTCCGCTGTAGATTCCACTTTCTTTCGAGGCCCCATCGGTCAGTCCCCCGTCCCCCCCCCCCCCCTCCATTAATTTGCTGACAATGCAGATCCCTGGAGAGAGAATTCTGCACAAAATTCTTAAAGGAACCGGACGGACCAGGACGGGGCCCCTGGAGAGACGCCCTTGTGCTTATGTCCTTGGTGCGACCTGCAGTGTTTGCAGAATTGAAAAAGGCGCCAAAACGCTCGTCAACATTGTTTACTATGGGAGAGGCGGGGAGCGAGGGATCGGCAGCCTCAGGGGGGGGGGGGGGGGAGGTAACTGGGTAAAAAGTTACTTCTATTGTAACAAATAAACATCCCAGGAACTAAAATTAGAGAAAATTATTAAATATAAACAGGAGTGAAACCAGAAAGATACTTCACCCTGACAAGAGGTGGTCTCCAAACTGTGGCCCTCCAGATGTTGAAAAACCAACTCCCAGCATGGCCAGATAGCCTTAGGCCAGTGTTTTCCAACCATTGTGCCTCCAGCTGTTGCAAAACTACAACTGTCTAGGCATGCTGGGAGTTGTAGTTATGCCACAGCTGGAGGCACACAGGTTAGGAAACACTGCTTTAGATTCTGCAGTTTGGCTTTGTTCTAGGCCTGGCCGGAAGCCTAATAAGGTCCTAGGGTGAAGCTGTTGGCTGTCTGGGCATGCTGGGAGTTGTAGTTTTGCAACAGCTGGAGGCACCCTGGTTGGGGAACACTGCTGTGGAGCCTAGGTATCCAAACTGTGGCCCTCCAGATGTTGAAAAACTACAACTCCCAGCATAGCCAGACAGTATTAGGCCAGTGCTTTCCAACCATTTTGCCTCCAGCTGTTGCAAAATTACAACTGTCTAGGCATGCTGGGTGTTGTAGTTATGCCACAGCTGGAGGCACACTGGTTGGGGAACACTGCTGTGGAGCCTAGGTATCCAAACTGCGGCCCTCCAGATGTTGCAAAATTACAATTCCCAGCATGCCAGGACAGCCGATGGCTGTCCGGGCATGCTGGGAGTTGTAATTTTGCAACAGCTGGAGGCACCCTAATTGGGAAACACTGCTGTGGGGTGAAGCTGATTTTTTGGGGGTCACAATTTTGTTGCCCATTTTGGTTCTTTAAATATTATTTATAATAAAGTTACGTTTTAGGTTCCCCGTTTCTCGTGCACCGGTAAAAGCTTTTATATTATTTCTATGTTGTGAAATGAGACGCGTTTCGAGCTCTCCAGACGTCACTGCCAAATTGCACTTTTATATTTTGTTTACAAAGCCGAAGTTGTTTTAACCCTTTCATGCCGACACTTCCCATCGCGGTTCGCACATTGTTTATAAGCAGTTGTTTTAACCCCTTCAGGTTTCCAGGACTTTTCTTTATATCCGAAGTGAAATGACCTGAATGTTCTGGAAGAGTTTTAATAAACTTTTATAAACTTTACAGCTGTTGACTGGACGGACCAAAGGTTTCCACCTCGCTGGGGTCCGTCCTGATACGGCTGTGAGCGGGAGGTATAACCGGATTAATGGATAACTAGTGGGTATGTGGTTGTTTTATGGAGTCAGAAATCACGTAGTCAGCGGTCGTATAGTCAGGGGGTCGCGTAGTCGGCGGTCGTGTAGTCAGCGGTCGTATAGTCAGGGGGTCGCGTAGTCGGCGGTCGTGTAGTCAGGGGGTCGCGTAGTCGGCGGTCGTGTAGTCAGGGGGTCGCGTAGTCAGGGGGTCGCGTAGTCAGGGGGTCGCGTAGTCAGGGGGTCGCGTAGTCAGGGGGTCGCGTAGTCATCAGTCACGTAGGCTTAGGTCATACAGTTAATTCAGATATTTACCATTCTTATGATCTTTGCTTGCTGTCAGTGAATGAAGACACTGTTGTTTAAATGCAAAGGTTGTAAACTCTATACATTCTGCTTCCCTTTACTGAGATGTGGATCCAGTTGTTTCAGTCTAGACAATGCTCTGTGAACTAAACACATTACCAGCAGCTGCACAAGTCCAGACTGTAGCTCACAGAGCATTGTCTAGACTGGATACAATTGTATCACTTCTCAGCTGAGAGCAGGACTAGCTATGTACAATGTATCAGTCTGGAGTCCAGGATATTTAGCTCACAGAGCATTGTCTAGACTGGATACAATTGTATCACTTCTCAGCTGAGAGCAGGACGAGCTATGTACAATGTATCAGTCTGGGGTCCAGGATGTTTAGCTCACAGAGCATTGTCTAGACTGGATACAATTGTATCACTTCTCAGCTGAGAGCAGGACGAGCTATGTACAATGTATCAGTCTGGAGTCCAGGATGTTTAGCTCACAGAGCATTGTCTAGACTGGATACAATTGTATCACTTCTCAGCTGAGAGCAGGACTAGCTATGTACAATGTATCAGTCTGGGGTCCAGGAGGTTTAGCTCACAGAGCATTGTCTAGACTGGATACAATTGTATCACTTCTCAGCTGAGAGCAGGACGAGCTATGTACAATGTATCAGTCTGGGGTCCAGGATGTTTAGCTCACAGAGCATTGTCTAGACTGGATACAATTGTATCACTTCTCAGCTGAGAGCAGGACGAGCTATGTACAATGTATCAGTCTGGAGTCCAGGATATTTAGCTCACAGAGCATTGTCTAGACTGGATACAATTGTATTACTTCTCAGCTGAGAGCAGGACTAGTTATGTACAATGTATCAGTCTGGGGTCCAGGATGTTTAGCTCACAGAGCATTGTCTAGACTGGATACAATTGTATCACTTCTCAGCTGAGAGCAGGACGAGCTATGTACAATGTATCAGTCTGGAGTCCAGGATATTTAGCTCACAGAGCATTGTCTAGACTGGATACAATTGTATTACTTCTCAGCTGAGAGCAGGACTAGTTATGTACAATGTATCAGTCTGGGGTCCAGGATGTTTAGCTCACAGAGCATTGTCTAGACAGGATACAATTGTATCTCAGCTGAGAGCAGGACTAGCTGATGTACAATGTATCAGTCTGGAGCCCGGGATGTTTAGCTCACAGAGCATTGTCTAGATTGGATACAATTGTATCTCAGCTGAGGGCAGGACTAGCTATGTACAATATTTCTGAATGTAACAGGTTTTATTCACTGAAGCAAATATCTTGTAAATGGTGAAGAAATTAAACACAAAGTAGAAGAACTTTTTTCATTCTGTAATTATATAGAACCTTTAATTGCAGAAAACTGGACATTCCCTTTAAGTCACTACTAAGGTTTGCAGCAAGCTTTGTGTTTAAGATCCAGTTCGTGTTGGCAGGACATCACCCAGCCCGTCCCCTCCAGTCGCCCAGCCCGTCCCCTGCAGCCGCCCAGCCCGTCCCCTCCAGCCGCCCAGCCCGTCCCCTCCAGTCGCCCAGCCCGTCCCCTGCAGCCGCCCAGCCCGTCCCCTCCAGTCGCCCAGCCCGTCCCCTGCAGCCGCCCAGCCCCGTCCCCTCCAGCCGCCCAGCCCGTCCCCTCCAGTCGCCCAGCCCGTCCCCTGCAGCCGCCCAGCCCGTCCCCTGCAGTCATCCTCACGCCCATCACTGCTCATTGTTCTCTTCCTAAAGATTCCACATATTTATATTGTTTTATCCTTTGTCTTAGATCATCTACAGAAGAAGGAGAAAGTTCCCAGGATACGGATTCTTATGGCAGCCATCAGTCCAGTATGTAATAACCCCATATAATAATCTATCAGACCTGATGTTATTACCCCATATAATAATCTATCAGACCTGATGTTATTACCCCATATAATAATCTATCAGACCTGATGTTATTACCCCATATAATAATCTATTAGACCTGATGTTATTACCCCATATAATAATATATCAGACCTGATGTTATTACCCCATATAATAATATCAGACCTGATGTTATTACCTCATAATAATCTATTAGACCTGATGTTATTACCTCATATAATATATCAGACCTGATGTTATTACCCCATATAATAATATCAGACCTGATGTTATTACCCCATATAATAATATCAGACCTGATGTTATTACCTCATAATAATCTATTAGACCTGATGTTATTACCCCATACAATAATATTACAGACCTGATGTTATTACCCCATACAATAATATTACAGACCTGATGTTATTACCCCATATAATAATCTATCAGACCTGATGTTATTACCTCATATAATAATCTATCAGACCTGATGTTATTACCCCATACAATAATATTACAGACCTGATGTTATTACCCCATACAATAATATATCAGACCTGATGTTATTACCCCATATAATAATCTATCAGACCTGATGTTATTACCCCATATAATAATCTATCAGACCTGATGTTATTACCCCATACAATAATCTATCAGACCTGATGTTATTACCCCATATAATAATCTATCAGACCTGATGTTATTACCTCATATAATAATCTATCAGACCTGATGTTATTACCCCATATAATAATCTATCAGACCTGATGTTATTACCCCATACAATAATATTACAGACCTGATGTTATTACCCCATACAATAATATATCAGACCTGATGTTATTACCCCATATAATAATCTATCAGACCTGATGTTATTACCCCATATAATAATCTATCAGACCTGATGTTATTACCCCATACAATAATCTATCAGACCTGATGTTATTACCCCATATAATAATCTATCAGACCTGATGTTATTACCCCATACAATAATATTACAGACCTGATGTTATTACCCCATACAATAATATATCAGACCTGATGTTATTACCCCATATAATAATCTATCAGACCTGATGTTATTACCCCATATAATAATCTATCAGACCTGATGTTATTACCCCATACAATAATCTATCAGACCTGATGTTATTACCTCATATAATAATCTATTAGACCTGATGTTATTACCCCATACAATAATCTATCAGACCTGATGTTATTACCTCATATAATAATCTATCAGACCTGATGTTATTACCTCATATAATAATCTATTAGACCTGATGTTATTACCCCATATAATAATCTATCAGACCTGATGTTATTACCCCATATAATAATATATCAGATCTGATGTTATTACCCAGTGAAATCTTCGTATCTGTGTCCCAGGTCTGGAGATGGATTGCTCGGAGTCTTACAGTGATCGCACCGCAGGTAAATCTGAGATAAGATTTTGTCATTGAGGAAAATACATCGGAAAACTCTGGAGAACCTAGAAGTTATTTGTGTGGTGACGGCTATGGGGGCAAATCTTGTGGCGCACCAGGGCGTATATGTATGTCCTAAGACCCATCCAGACTAAAATAGCAGCTGGAGACCCGTCAGTAAAGGTGGAGCTCAGTGATCTCTCTGAGGGCCGTCATTAACCCTTCAGATGCCAAGATCAATACTCACGGGTCCAAGACAATCACTGTAAAAAATGTCTCATGGTGAGAGGAGCCGGAGTATAATAATTATCAGGAGAATGTTATCGGCCTGACTGCACTGTGCACAGGAGGAAGAGGAGGAGTAATGTTATGGGGGGGCATAATGTTATGGGGGGGGGGTAATGTTATGGGGGGGGGGGAAATGTTATGGGAGGGGGGGAAATGTTATGGGGGGGGTTAATGTTATGGGGGGGGTTGATGTTATGGAGTGGGGGGAAATGTTATGGGGGGGGTAATGTTATGGGGGGGGGTAATGTTATGGGGGGGGGGGTAATGTTATGGAGTGGGGGGAAATGTTATGGGAGGGGGGTAATGTTATGGGGGGGGGAATGTTATGGAGTGGGGGGGGGGGTTCCTCAGGGGACGGTTCCAGGGAAGAGAAATCTTAATACTTCAGCAACAAGACAATGTGGAGAACAGAATGTGTTCAGCCTTTTCAGTTGCGCCGGGTGATGCGGCTCCTGGTGTTGCGCCGGGTGATGCGGCTCCTGGTGTTGCGCCGGGTGATGCGGCGCCTGGTGTTGCGCCGGGTGATGCGGCGCCTGGTGTTGCGCCGGGTGAAGTAGTGTTTCTTTAGGGTAAAGTAGTGTGCCCCCAGCTGTTGCAAAACTACAACTCCCAGCATTGCTGTTGGTCTCCCATCCACTGCCCAGACCATGATACCTGCTGCTTAGCATGCTGGGAGTTGTAGTTTTACAACAGCTGGAGGCATTCTGGTTGGGAAAACACTGCTTTCAGCATTGTTGGTCTCCCATCCACTGTCTAGACCACTAGTCAACTACTTTTAGCAGGGGTCAGCTTTTCCAGGTCTACCATTCGTTGAAGGTCCGAGCTAAACGCTTAGACCTGGTTCACACCTAGTGGCCGCAGTGCCGGGCCAGAAATAGGCGCTGTCGGTTGTAGAACATAATTAAAACTTAAGTAATAATCATTCTCCAACTGCCACACACACTGTGCCTCCGAGCATAATGCTGCCACACACTGTGCCCCCGAGTATAATCCTGCCACACACACTGTGCCCCCGAGTATAATCCTGCCACACACACTGTGCCCCCGAGTATAATCCTGCCACACACACTGTGCCCCCGAGTATAATCCTGCCACACACACTGTGCCCCCGAGTATAATCCTGCCACACACACTGTGCCACCGAGTATAATCCTGCCACACACACTGTGCCCCCGAGTATAATCCTGCCACACACACTGTGCCCCCGAGTGTAATGCTGCCACACACTGTGCCCCCGAGTGTAATGCTGCCACACACTGTGCCCCCGAGCGTAATCCTGCCACACACACTGTGCCCCCGAGTATAATACTGCCACACACACTGTGCCCCCGAGTATAATCCTGCCACACACACTGTGCCCCCGAGTATAATCCTGCCACACACACTGTGCCCCCGAGTGTAATGCTGCCACACACTGTGCCCCCGAGTGTAATGCTGCCACACACACTGTGCCCCCGAGTATAATACTGCCACACACACTGTGCCTCCGAGTGTAATACTGCCACACTCCCTGTACCCACGAATGTAATACTGCCACACACACTGTGCCCCCGAGTGTAATACTACCACACACTGTGCCCCCGAGTGTAATACTACCACACACTGTGCCCCTGAGTGTAATACTGCCACACACTGTACCCACGAATATAATACTGCCACACACTGTACCCACGAATATAATACTGCCACACACTGTACCCACGAATATAATACTGCCACACACTGTACCCCTGGTCCTTGTCTTCTTTCAGCTCCATCTTCTCTGCATAGTCTGACGCCCGCACATCATTGGTTACTTTGTTAGCAGATCCTCTGTATAAAGACAATCATCATTATAACCCTGCCAGACACCATGACCCCTAAAATAATACTGCCAGACACCATGACCCCTAAAATAATACTGCCAGAAACCGTTTCCTCTGTCAGAATCCCACCCCTGTACTCCCCCAGACCCCTAAGGGCTTCTTCTGTGGACATTCAGTTGGAGGAACGTCCGCTTGCTGCAGGCACCGCAGAAGCCATTGGCGGTAGGACTGCACGGATGTGCGCCATCTCTATCGATGACAATGCAGGCCGGTGAAATTCCCGCAGCAGAATGGACGTCCGCTCAAAGATGAACATGTTTGTTCTTAAGGTTTACATCCATTCTGCTGGGGGAATTCCATTGAAAACAATAGGACTCTGCTGCAAGAAAATTTCTGCCAGAGGAATGTCCTCAAAGTGGACGGGCCTTAAGTCCCCCATGACCCCCCCCCAAGTCCTCTTCCTGACCCATCTTTTCCCTCCCCTTAAGATTCTTCCAGACTCCTCTGCCCCAAGAACCCTGCATCATCCTTTTTTTTTTTAACACTTTTCTGCCCCCCCCCGACCCCTCTATTCCCTTTTGCCCTAATACCCCCACCCCCAAGACCCCTACATCATTCTTCTTTACTTTTCTGCCCCCCAGACCCCCTTTGTCCCCTTCTGCCCTAACACCCCCCAAGACCATCATTATTACTTTCGCTTTTATCCCCCCCCACCCAAGATCCCTGCATTTTTACTTTTATGTCCCCCCAGACCCCTTTATCCCCTTCTAACCCTAACACCACCTCCCCTGCCCCCCAAGACCCCTGCATCATTTTTACTTTCACTTCACCCCCCTCTCAGTTTTTACTTTGCTTTATGGCGCCATGCGCAGACAGCACTGTCCTTCTCTGTGGCAGGTCCCTCGCTGCTCCACTTCTCTGGCCTCTTCTAGTCAGGCCTGGCCAGGGCAGATGATGCAGGCAGCGCTAATCACAATGCCTGCATCATGGGAGAAGCACTGGCCGGGCAGGGAGCAGAGGGTTCCCTCAGCAGCGCTCAGCTATTCATTTGAAGATGAATGCCAGGACAGTAGCTGCCACCTCCGGCCGGATCCCTGAACCGGCTGGAGGTCCGGATGACTGGCGCCCGTGGTCTGGATATGGACCGCAGTCCGCCAGTTGAGTACTGTTGGTCTAGACCATGACACCTGCTGCTTAGCATGCTGGGAGGTGTAGTTTTGCAATAGCTGGAGGCACCCTGGTTGGGAAACACTCCTCTGAGTATTATTGGTCTCCCATCCACTACCCAGACCCTGACACCTGCTGCTTAGCATTCTGGGAGTTGTAATTTTGCAACAGCTGTAGGCACCCTGGTTGGGAAACACTTGTCTAGATTCTTAGTGACTTCTTAGTGATTCTTCTATTTCTTTTGTTTTTTGCAGACCTGGATTTTTCAGAGCCGGTCTATAAAGACAACGAGGAGGAGGAGGAGGAGGAGAACCGCAGTGAAGATAAAGGTATAATCCAAGGGGATCAGTCATTGCCCAACGCATCTCAGGCCCCATTCACACTACCTGTAAAAACTCCCGTCAGAAAGTCCATAAAACAACTGTCAAAAAAAAATCCCATTCATGTCAATGGGATTTTTTGACCGTCCTTTAGCACCAGTTATGTTCTTTTATGACTAATGTCCATTATTTTTAACGGTGCAAATAACGGCGCATGCACAAATTTTTGTCCTGTCAAAAATAACTGTGGAATAACGGACGTTAAACATTTTAACATTGAAGTCTATGGGTGACGGATAGGTCACAAAGAACATACGTTAGCGCCCGTTATTTTCTCCTTCCGTTATTATTAGAGATGAGCGAACTTACAGTATATCCGATTCATCACGAACTTCTCGGCTCGGCGGTTGCTGACTTTTCCTGCATAAATTAGTTCAGCTTTCAGGTGCTCCGGTGGGCTGGAAAAGGTGGATACAGTCCTAGTAGACTCTTTCCTAGGTCTGTATCCACCTTTTCCAGCCCACCGGAGCACCGGAAAGCTGAACTAATTTATGCAGGAAAAGTCATCAACTGCCGAGCCGAGAAGTTCGTGACAAATCGAATTTACTGTAAGTTCGCTCATCTCTAGTTCTGATCTGTTATTACTACTGAGCATGCTCAGTACAGCATTCACAACCAGAAGGGATTGAAAAGAACATTAAAATAACGGAGTATAACGGTGCATGACGGATGAAATAACGGGTGATGACGGATGGAACATTTCCGTTATTTTGACAGATTGCCCGTTAGTGTCCGATGTGTTCAGTTATTTTGTCTATTTTTATCATGACCTCTTTTAGCAGAAAAACGGCAGGAACACAACCAATGTTTCCCAACCAGGGTGCCTCCAGCTGTTGCAAAACTACAACTCCCAGCATGCCCGGACAGCCTTCGGCTGTCCGGACATGCTGGGAGTTGTAGTTTTGCAACAGCTGGAGGCACCCTGGTTGGGAAACACTGCCTTAGACACATCAGTGAGGAGCTATCGGCGGAGGACCTAAGATTTCGGCACCATTTTTATCCTATTACCATACGCAGACGTAAAATGATCAAATGTTGCCGAATCTTGTAAAACCAACAAAAAATGTATTACAAGATTCTGCAGCATTCTATCATTTTGCACCTACAATGTATCTGCAAATAAAGGGGTACTCCCCCACTGGAGCAAGTAATCCCCTATCCAGGAGTCAATCGATGGGGGTCTGACAGCTGGGACCCCCTGCCCATCTGGAGAATGCAGTAAGATTGTAGCCATGAATGGACGGCCCATAGAGAATGAACAGAGCAGGCGCCGAACATGTAATGCATTGTACTGCAATCTCAGGATCAGCGGGATCCCAGCCGTCAGAGCTCTGACCAATCCACAAGGTATCCCCTATAATAGTGTTTCCCAACCCGGGTGCCTCCAGCTGGTGCAAAAGTACATTTCCCAGCATGCACGGACAGCTAACTGTTTTGAAATACCAGAGATCAAATGTTTTAATGCATAAACAGTGCTGGGCTGCCAATACATGGTAATACATAAACCGTGCTGGGCTGCCAATACATGGTAATACATAAACCGTGCTGGGCTGCCAATACATGGTAATACATAAACCGTGCTGGGCTGCCAATACATGGTAATACATAAACCGTGCTGGGCTGCCAATACATGGTAATACATAAACCGTGCTGGGCTGCCAATACATGGTAATACATAAACCGTGCTGGGCTGCCAATACATGGTAATACATAAACCGTGCTGGGCTGCCAATACATGGTAATACATAAACCGTGCTGGGCTGGCAATACACGGTAATACATAAACCGTGCTGGGCTGGCAATACACGGTAATACATAAACCGTGCTGGGCTGCCAATACATGGTAATACATAAACAGTGCTGGGCTGCCAATACATGGTAATACATAAACCGCGCTGGGCTGCCAATACATGGTAATACATAAACCGTGCTGGGCTGCCAATACATGGTAATACATAAACAGTGCTAGGCTGCCAATAAATAAGGCCTCGTTCACATGACCGTCATGACATATAAGGCCTATAGTCTGTTATTTTGACGGGGGGAAAAAATAAAGACTGTGCTTGCACCATTTTCCCCCCCATAGGATACGGGATAAGATGTATGATCGCAGGGGTCCCGCCGCTGGGGACCCCTGCGATCTTGGTGCAGCCCCCAGCAATCGGTACCGGGTGCTGCCTCCGAGACGGGGACGTGACATCACTCCATGCCCCCTCCATTCATGTTAATGAGGGGGCATGATGGCAGTCACACCCTCTCCCATAGACATGAATGGAGGGGGCGTGGCATATCGTCACTAGGGGGCGTGGCAGTCACATCCCCATCTCAGAGGCAGTGCCCGGCACAGAATGCCGGGGGGCTGCACAGAGATCGCGGGGGTCCCCAGCAAATAACGGACAATAACGGATATCAACGAATGCAATAACTGATACTTATTGGGGGAGATTTATCAAAACCCGTCCAGAAGAATAATTGCTGAGTTACCAATAGCAACCAATCAGATCGCTGCTTTTATTTTTGAAAAGGCCTCTGAGAAATGCAACTCAGCAATTTTTCCTCTGGACAATTATTAATAAATCTCCCTCTGTCCTTTAAAATAACAAATATTTGATTTGCTGATGTGAATGAAGCCTTAAACGAGATATTAACTTTAGTGAGTAATTCATCATTTGCGCCATTCGATCTTTGGCGCAATTTTGGCGCAAATCCCCGCCAAGTAATTTTGCACATGGAAAACACACTTAGCAATGTCAGAAAATGTAAAGGCGTCAAAATACATGAAAACATTTTTTTTTTTTTTTTCTGTGAAAGCAGCGACGCCTCCGGGGCTCCGCAAATACTATCCTGCGACATAGTTGTCTCTGAGGAACCTTCACCCTCCGTTGAGCCAGCATTGGACATGGCCGCACAGGTTCAGGAAAGGTAAAGCACTAAAGCAGTGGTCTCCAACCTGCGGACCTCCAGATGTTGCAAAACTACAACTCCCAGCATGCCCGGACAGCCAACGGCTGTCCGGGCATGCTGGGAATTGTAGTTTTGTAACATCTGGAGGTCCGCAGGTTGAAGACCACTGCACTAAAGTAACAAAAAATAAATAAATACTCAAGTTGAAAATAAAATCCATTTCACATGGCGGCTATAAACCCCACAAAAGAAAATAACTCACGTCTCTTGCTGATATACTGCAGGAGGGACTCCAAAATGGCTGCACAAGGGTTAAAATACGCGTCCTCTGTGGCGGTAAGTTCTGTGTAAAAGGCGCTGTGAACGGCTGATTTCAACATTTACGCCAAAATTACTAACAGCTTGCACCAAATGATAAATTTGGTGCATGTCCACGAAAACCAAAGTAAAAAAAAAAAAAAAAAAGGGTAAAAAGAAACGGTCAACAGGCAAAAGCGATAAATACCCCCCAATGTCTCTCACAGACCTGTAACTTCTTCTATAAGAGTCTCCTCTGTCCTCCACCCGTTACCTGTATTAATGACTCCTGTATGAACTTGTTATCAGTATAAAAGACACCTGTTCACAACCTCAAACTCCACTATGGCCAAGACCAAAGAGCTGTCGAAGGACACCAGAAACAACATTGTAGACCTGCACCAGGCTGGGAAGACTGAATCTGCAATAGGCAAGCAGCTTGGTGTGAAGAAATCAACTGTGGGAGCAATTATTAGAAAATGGAAGACATACAAGTCCACTGATAATCTCCCTCCATCTGGGGCTCCACACAAGATCTCACCCCGTGGTATCAAAATGATCATAAGAACGATGAGTAAAACTCCCAGAACCACAAGGGGGGGGACCTAGTGAATGACCTGTAGAGAGCTGGGACCAAAGTAACAAAGGCTACCATCAGTAACACACTACACCGCCAGGGACTCAAATCATGCAGTGTCAGACGTGTCCCCCTGCTTAAGCCAGTACATGTCCGGGCCTGTCTGAAGTTTTCTAGAGAGCATTTGGATGATCCAGAAGAGGATTGGGAGAATGTCACATGGTCAGATGAAACCAAAGTAAAACTCAACTCGTCATGTTTGGAGGAGAAAGAATGCTGAGTTGCATCCAAAGAACACCATACCTAATGTGAAGCATGGGGGGTGGTAACTTCATGCTTTGGGGCTGTTTTTCTGCTAAGGGACCAGGATGACTGATCTGTGTAAAGGAAAGAACGAATGGGGCCATGTATTGTGAGATTTTGAGTAAAAACCTCCTTCCATCAGCCAGGACATAGAAGATAAAACATGGCTGGGTCTTTCAGCAGGACAATAATCCCAAACACACCGCCCGGGCAATGAAGGAGTGGCTTCATAAGAAGCATTTCAAGGTCCTGGAGGGGCCTGTGAAGATTTCAAGGTCCTGTGAAGACTAAAACATGTGACCTCTGTCATTGCCAACAAAGGGGATATAACAAAGTATTGAGATGAACTTTTCTTATTGACCAAATACTTATTTTCCACCATAATTTGCAGATAAATTCTTTAATAATCAGACAAAGTGATTTTATGGATTTTTTTCTCATTCTCTCTCATAGTTGAGGTTATAACCTATGATGATTATTACAGCCTCATCTTTATAAGGGGGAGAACGTGCACAATTGGGGGATGACTAAATACTTGTTTGCCCTCCTGTATATACAGATATATCTATGTTTAGGATGAGTCACTTAGAAAACACCATGACTTTGTCTGTCCTGTGCCAATCCGGAGCTGCACTCACAATTCTGCTGTTATTTTAAACTGTGAGACTAATAATAAACCAAACATTAAAAGGGGTACTCCGCAGCTCAGCGTTTGGAACAATCTGTTCCGAATGCTGGAGAGACGGGAGCTCGTGATGTCATAGCCCCGCCCCCTCAATGCAAGTCTATGGGAGGGGGCGTGACGGCTGTCACGCCCCCTCCCATAGACTTGCATTGAGGGGGCCGGGTGTGAAATCACGGGGGGGCGGAACTATGACATCACAAGCTCCCGACGCCGGCTCCAGCGTTCGGAAGTTTGTTCGTAATGCTGAGCAGCGGAGTACCCCTTTAAGTCCAGCCTTTATTTCTTTGATAGGTGAAGAGGACACCAACACGTGCAGCAGCAGCAGCAGCAGTTCCCTCACTTTAAATATTTCAGCTGAGATATTAGAGACCGATACAAATGGGAATGAGAAGCCGTCACCAAACTAAAATCTCTTCTCCAGGAACCAGAACAGTTCACTCCTTTATATATTTCATGAATATACATTGGCACTGCAGGCTGGCGTGTGGCGCTGCGCTGCGGGCTGGTGTGTGGCGCTGCGGGCTGGTGTGTGGCGCTGCCCTGCATGCTGGCGTGTGGCGCTGCGCTGCGGGCTGGTGTGTGGCGCTGCGGGCTGGTGTGTGGCGCTGCGGGCTGGTGTGTGGCGCTGCGGGCTGGTGTGTGGCGCTGCGCTGCGGGCTGGTGTGTGGCGCTGCGGGCTGATGTGTGGTGTGGCGCTGCACTGGGGGCCGGCGTGTGGCGCTGCCCTGCAGGCCGGCGTGTGGCGCTGCGCGCTGATGTGTGGCGCTGCGGGCTGATGTGTGGTGTGGCGCTGCACTGGGGGCCGGCGTGTGGCGCTGCCCTGCAGGCCGGCGTGTGGCGCTGCGCGCTGATGTGTGGCGCTGCGGGCTGATGTGTGGTGTGGCGCTGCACTGCAGGGAGACCCTGGCCCAGGTCTTACCTATCGGTCTCTATTGCGTTTCTTTTTGTCCTACTTTTGTATGCTCTGTTGTGATTTTCTTTCTTATAAAATGCAGCAATTATAAGAATAATGTGGAGGTTCTTGTGTATGACTTGTGTTTACCTGGTTTAGCTGTTGTGGCAGGCATGGCCATACTTAAAAGATTTCCTAATGCTGCCTACATTTCACAGAAAGAGGGGGTGGAGTCTGATCATTGCACCTGGTCATTAAATGAGGCTGCTGGAGTTTATCCAGGTAAATGGATAAAACGTATAAGTTGGTTGGGGTCAGTCCACAGTATGTGCAGTTATGATGCGTTTTTTTATTCTTTTTAAATGTTGCCATGAGGAGAAAGTGATTTGAGGTGTTCTATGAATAGTTGACGTTTTTGTGCTGTGTATCCTAATTGACTTTTTATCTGCATTGATCACAGATTTACACTGCATGTTGTCTGTTCTTGTGACAAGTTTTTACATTTATTTACACAATTGTTGTAAAAAAAGAGGGTGTGTGTATAACTACTATATATCCTGATCCCACAGAGATAGCAGCAGTATACAGATAGAGCTGGAGGGGAGGTGTATAACTACTATATATCCCGATCCCATAGAGATAGCAGCAGTATACAGAGAGCTGGAGGGGAGGTGTATAACTACTATATATCCTGATCCCATAGATATAGCAGCAGTATACAGATAGAGCTGGAGGAGAGGTGTATAACTACTATATATCCTGATCCCACAGAGATAGCAGCAGTATACAGATAGAGCTGGAGGGGAGGTGTATAACTACTATATATCCCGATCCCATAGAGATAGCAGCAGTATACAGAGAGCTGGAGGGGAGGTGTATAACTACTATATATCCTGATCCCATAGATATAGCAGCAGTATACAGATAGAGCTGGAGGAGAGGTGTATAACTACTATATATCCTGATCCCACAGAGATAGCAGCAGTATACAGATAGAGCTGGAGGGGAGGTGTATAACTACTATATATCCCGATCCCATAGAGATAGCAGCAGTATACAGAGAGCTGGAGGGGAGGTGTATAACTACTATATATCCTGATCCCATAGATATAGCAGCAGTATACAGATAGAGCTGGAGGAGAGGTGTATAACTACTATATATCCTGATCCCACAGAGATAGCAGCAGTATACAGATAGAGCTGGAGGAGAGGTGTATAACTATTATATATCCTGATCCCATAGAGATAGCAGCAGTATACAGATAGAGCTGGAGGAGAGGTGTATAACTACTATATATCCTGATCCCACAGAGATAGCAGCAGTATACAGAGAGCTGGAGGGGAGGTGTATAACTACTATATATCCTGATCCCACAGAGATAGCAGCAGTATACAGATAGAGCTGGAGGAGAGGTGTATAACTACTATATATCCTGATCCCATAGAGATAGCAGCAGTATACAGATAGAGCTGGAGGGGAGGTGTATAACTACTATATATCCTGATCCCACAGAGATAGCAGCAGTATACAGATAGAGCTGGAGGGGAGGTGTATAACTACTATATATCCCGATCCCATAGAGATAGCAGCAGTATACAGAGAGCTGGAGGGGAGGTGTATAACTACTATATATCCCGATCCCATAGATATAGCAGCAGTATACAGATAGAGCTGGAGGAGAGGTGTATAACTACTATATATCCTGATCCCACAGAGATAGCAGCAGTATACAGATAGAGCTGGAGGGGAGGTGTATAACTACTATATATCCCGATCCCATAGAGATAGCAGCAGTATACAGAGAGCTGGAGGGGAGGTGTATAACTACTATATATCCTGATCCCATAGATATAGCAGCAGTATACAGATAGAGCTGGAGGAGAGGTGTATAACTACTATATATCCTGATCCCACAGACATAGCAGCAGTATACAGATAGAGCTGGAGGAGAGGTGTATAACTATTATATATCCTGATCCCATAGAGATAGCAGCAGTATACAGATAGAGCTGGAGGAGAGGTGTATAACTACTATATATCCTGATCCCACAGAGATAGCAGCAGTATACAGAGAGCTGGAGGGGAGGTGTATAACTACTATATATCCTGATCCCACAGAGATAGCAGCAGTATACAGATAGAGCTGGAGGAGAGGTGTATAACTACTATATATCCTGATCCCATAGAGATAGCAGCAGTATACAGATAGAGCTGGAGGGGAGGTGTATAACTACTATATATCCTGATCCCATAGATATAGCAGCAGTATACAGATAGAGCTGGAGGAGAGGTGTATAACTACTATATATCCTGATCCCATAGAGATAGCAGCAGTATACAGATAGAGCTGGAGGAGAGGTGTATAACTACTATATATCCTGATCCCATAGAGATAGCAGCAGTATACAGATAGAGCTGGAGGGGAGGTGTATAACTACTATATATCCTGATCCCATAGAGATAGCAGCAGTATACAGATAGAGCTGGAGGAGAGGTGTATAACTACTATATATTCTGATCCCATAGAGATAGCAGCAGCAGTATACAGATAGAGCTGGAGGGGAGGTGTATAACTACTATATATCCTGATCCCATAGAGATAGCAGCAGTATACAGATAGAGCTGGAGGAGAGGTGTATAACAACTATATATCCTGATCCCATAGAGATAGCAGCAGTATACAGAGAGCTGGAGGAGAGGTGTATAACTGCTATTTATCCTGGTCCCATAGAGATAGCAGCAGTATACAGAGAGCTGGAGGAGAGGTGTATAACTGCTATTTATCCTGGTCCCATAGAGATAGCAGCAGTATACAGATAGAGCAGGAGGAGAGGTGTATAACTACTATATATCCTGGTCCCATAGAGATAACAGTAGCAGTATACAGATAGAGCTGGGAGGGGAGGTGTTTAACTACTATATATTCTGATCCCACAGAGATAGCAGCAGTATACAGATAGAGCTGGAGGGGAGGTGTATAACTACTATATTTCTTGATCCCATAGAGATACCAGCAGCAGTATATAGATAAAGCTGGGAGGGGATGTGGTCTAGGAGTTGCCCGGAGAGATCTGATAGATTATGTCATCCTGTAGTTCATAGGAAGTCATCTGACCCCAGATTGACCACTTCTTCTGACACATTAAACAATGTAAATTGTTGGTCAGACTGGTGATCACATGACCCTTAACCTGGAGTGCTTCTTTACGTAGTAGATATAAGTGGTAACATTTTCTGTGCACAGTTCAGACTCTTATCGTTGTTTCTATTTGCAGAGATTTCTCTGACTTTACAAATAAAGGACGACACAAGATCTATTCATCTCTCACGAAGCAACAGCGTAAATCCAACCACAACGCGAAAGAGAAAGATTTCCGGTGAAAAAGACCAAGACAGTAAGGTGAGAAGATCCTCCACATGGACTTTGGGTTAAAGGGGTACTCCGGTGAAAACCTTTTTTCTTTTAAATCAACTGGTGGCAGAAAGTTAAACATATTTGTAAATTATTTCTATTAAAAAAATCTTAATCCTTCCTGTACTTATTAGCTGCTGAATACTACAGAGGAAATTCTTTTCTTTTTGGAACACTGATGACATCACGAGCACAGTGCTCTCTGCTGACGTTATTATAATAATAATAATAACGCTTTATTTATTGTTGTCCTTAGTGGGATTTGAACCCAAGTGCCCAGCACTGCAAGGCAGCAGCACTAACCACTGAGCCACCATGCTGCCCTTAGAATACATCTGCTATACATGGTTGCTAAAATGGACAGAGATGTCAGCAGAGAGCACTGTGCTCGTGATGTCATCAGTGTTCCAAAAAGAAAGGAATTTCCTCTGTAGCATTCAGCAGCTAATAAGTACAGGAAGGATTAAGATTTTTTTAATAGAAGTAAAATATGTTTAACTTTCTGACACCAGTTGATTTAAAAGAAAAAAGGTTTTCACCGGAGTACCCCTTTACACCAGATGTGTGAACACTCACCGGATTGTCCTGTGCCGCACTGTGGTTTTGATGCTGCCAGGGATTGTGAACATCAGACCCTACATGATGAATCTGCCGCACCCCTCCCCCTTACAGAACCTGTGCAACCAATCAGATCGCCTCTTTTATTGTTCAAGGACCTTTTCGAAAATGAAAGAAGCGATCTGATTGGTTGCTATGGGCAACTGCTCCACTTTTCCTCTGCATGTTTTGATAAATCTCCCCCATTGTCTCTACCTTTATCTGCCTGTATTGTATCCCTATAGACAACACCGCGCCATTACTGAGACCACGCTCTGCTGATCTGTTAAAGGGGCACTCCACTGGAAAAGGATTATTATTTTATTTTTTTTTTTAAATCAACTGGTGCCAGAAAGTTATACAGATTTGTAAATTACTTCTATTTAAAAATCTTAATCCTTCCAGTATTTATCAGCTTCTGTATGATCCACAGGAAGTTGTGTAGTTCTTTCCAGTCTGACCACAGTGCTCTCTGCTGACACCTCTGTCCATTTTAGGAACTGTCCAAAGAGCACTGTGGTCAGACTGGAAAGAACTACACAACTTCCTGTGGATCATACAGAAGCTGATAAATACTGGAAGGATTAAGATTTTTATATAGAAGTAAATTACAAATATGTTTAAAGGGGTATTCCAGGCAAAACCTTTTTATATATCTATCTATCAACTGGCTCCAGAAAGTTAAACAGATTTGTAAATTATTCAAAAGGCAATGAAGGAATGGAATGAATCGGCAACTCACCAGTCTTCTCTTCGGAAAGGTTCCTTTATTTCAAAACATACTCACAGCATGAAATGCAGATAGGGAGAGGGATCAGTGCAGGGGGGGTAAAAAGTAGTAGGCGACAGATTCTGTTTCACTCGTTATACGAGCTTCATCCGGCCATGTCTACCTGGAACACTATGCTGCTTCTTATACAGGTGAGTGGCCAATCAGGGAATCTTTTTGGACCGCCCACCTGATCTGACGTACCTGGTGATGTTACTTAGGGCATCACCATTGGCTGTAGGTCGCCATTTTAACAGTACGTCAGTAGAAGTTAGCAATAAATTACATACTTGTAAAAAAATGTGTGTATAATAATACATTTAAAAACAAGGTGCATAATCAACTTTCTCGTTTAAACCAAGTGGACCTGCTGCCGCAGTATGTATAATCCAGTAAGTTTCTCTTTGTAGTAAATACTGTTCGACATTAATCCCAGGTTTAGGTTTAACTCTTTCAATTCCGGCAAATTTTAAATTGTCAGTTTTTCCATTGTGGGTTTCTATCATATGGGCAACAAGTCTGGGTGCTCCTTTTAATGTGCGGAAGGAATATAGGTGTTCCCTAATCCTTGCGCATAATTGTCTTATAGTTTTCCCAATATAATAGAACCCACAGGGACAAAAAATGACAGACTACATATTTTGTTCTACAAGTAATGAGTTCTGATACTGTATGCGTTATCGCTCCTATTCTCATAGTTTTATATTCGGCATTGAATTTGCAAAAACTACATGTCTTGCATGCGAAATTTCCTTTCGGAGTAAATTTTTCAAGCCATGTACTCTGTGCATTTTTCATTTTCTCTTGTTTCTTTAGGATATTTCCTATCGTTTTGTTTTTTCTGTACGAGATAAGGGGTTTTTTTAACGCGATATTTTTTAATTCTACATCACTTTCAAGTATATACCAATTTCGCCTAATAGCTTGTTCGATAGTTTTATTTAATGGGGTGTTCTGAAACGTGAATGTAAAGCGTTTTTGATCAGGTGAAATAAATTCTTCATTTTTCTTGTTTTTTAATAAGCTGGCTCTCTCTATTTTAGTGGCTTTTTTTCTACTATCTTGTATTAATTTAAGTGGGTAATGCCTTTCTCTTAGTCGTAGTTGTAGATCATCTGCTTGTTCGTTATATGTACTTTCTAGTGCGTTATTCCTTTTAAGGCGAATAAATTGTCCATAAGGGACTCCCTTTTTCACTATTGCAGGATGAGAACTCTGATAGTGAAGAAGGGTATTCATCGCCATCTTTTTCCTATACCCTGCACTTAATATTTTATTTTGATTCACAGTTAATTCAACGTCAAGAAATTCTATTTTGAGACCACCGTAATGAGACGTAAAAGCTAAATTCATGGTATTCGTATCGTTTAAGTATTTCACAAAATTCTCAAATAATATTTCGGTTCCTTCCCAGGCTATTAATATATCGTCGACATAACGGGCATAAAATTTTAAATGCCCGATATAAGGATTAGTCGACGAATATATATATTGCCTCTCAAATTCCGCTAGAAAGAGATTAGCGTATGTACAGGACACCGGGGTACCCATCGGTACCCATTGATCTCCGAATGTGAAAGTACTGTTTGTTAGAATAAATGATAATGCTTCGGTGACAAATCCTATAAATTCTTCTGATTTTTTAGACCTTTTTAGTCCTTCTTTTACTGCCTGTACACCCGTATCGTGTGGGATACGGGTGTACAGGCTTACCACATCAATTGAACATAACTTCCAATCATTTTCCCAGTTTAGATCCTCTACCATCTGTAATAAATGTAAAGTATCTTTAATATAAGCTGGTATTGCTCTGAGCATGGGATTTAGGAGCCATTCTAAATAGTGAGATAAGTGTTCAGTGACAGACCCCACTCCCGACACGATAGGTCGTCCCGGGGGTGGGATCTGTCCCTTATGCACTTTAGGCAGGTGGTACCAGGTGGCTGGTCAAGGTGTATCGGGTATAAGACGTTCGGCATTCTTTTTAGACAGGATGCCTTTTTCTACTGCTGAATGGAGGAAAGATGTTAGTTTGGACAGGATTTTTTTAGTGGGATCAGATTTTAGTGGGGTATAAGTGGTGGTGTCTTGCAATTGCCTTTCGGCTTCAGTTAAATACATAGATTTATACATTACAACTACCGCCCCTCCTTTATCTGCCCGAATCACTTGTAAATCCTCTCTATTTTTCAGTGTGTTTAAAGCTCTAATTTCTGCTTTAGATAAATTAGTCGGATTCTCTTTATAGATAATTGATTTGACATCTTGCATAACTGCATTCTGGAAGAGGTCCAGGCTACTTCCCGGGAATATCGGGGGGTTAAACCTGGATCTCCTCCCTTTGTCAAAGCGTGGATGCTTAGAATCTTCTATGGCTATAGGATCACTGAATTCGTTAGCTAACATTTCCAAGCAGTCTATCTCTAGCTGCGAACATTCTTTTGGAAAGAAACCTAGACCTATGGCATCTACTGGTAGATCTGCTGTACATTGTTCATGCTCATGGGGTTTTTTATTAGAAAAAAACTTAAAAAGATTAATGTCTCTTAATGATTTTGCTAGGTCTATTTCGAATGTAACGGGGTTAAATTTTTCTATTAGTCCGTAATTCAAACCCTTCGAAAGAAGGGTATCAGTGGCAAGGTCGAGAGTCTCTGATGTAAGATTTATGACATTGGATTTTGTCGATATTTGAAGATCATTCATAATTCGGTTTTTCTTTTTTTCGGGTCTCTCGGCTTTCTTTGGTCTTCCCCGTCTCGTATGTTTGTCGGTCCTAAAGGGACTATTTCATTTTTATTTTCATAGGGCTGAGGTTCTTGTTGATTTTTGTTCGTAGTTTTATTCACACTGTTGGATGTCTCTGTGTGTTTTTTAGCTGTATATTGCGATGGTTTTCTTCGCTGATAGGATTTTGCTGCATTTTTGGTAGTATTAATTTTATGATGCCACTGGAACTCTTTATCTTGGTCGTAATCTGCTTTATCTCGCAAGAACTTTTCTCTCTTTTTATTCTTAATTTCATCTTGCAATGTAGTTAGTTTGTTTTGCAATTTGGAATAGAATAATTGTTTCGAATCTTCTGTTGCTCTTTTGGCATACTCAATTTTTGCTTTACTCAGATCTTCATTAATTTTGTCATGTTCGATTCTACTTCTAGTAAGAACAATGTGTAGTAGTTTCATGGAATGCTCATGGTGGGCCTGTTTCCAAATATTTAGAAAAACCGGGTCTTCGTTAAATTGCGCTGGGACTTTATAAGCCCTAAGACCTCTTGGTGATCGTTCAGACTGGACATACGATTGCAGCGAATTAATTGTCCAAAAGATATGGATTTCTTTTTCGGAGAGGTTGGTAATGCGATTCTCTAAGGACTTGACATCCAGAAGTTCGATGTCTTCCTTGATGTTACATTCCAGAAAATACCCCCCCGGATCCTCTCTCCCAGTGAGTAGTAAATTCTCCAAGGCTGAAAGCATCCCGTCTGACTCCATGTCCACATTTTGTGGCGTGGTATCTGCCATGTTAGCGTGCTCTGAATACAAAGAATTCGTAGAACAAAGGAATATAAAGCAAAGAAGTGATATTCGGCACTGCTATTCGTAGGCTCTAGCGGGGAGTCATATATGACGCTTGTACGGAGAGGTTTGATTAGAGATGTGGTGGTGCTCTGATACTTGGCAAAAAGTTCAGCCAATGGTGATGCCCTATGTAACATCACCAGGTACGTCAGATCAGGTGGGCGGTCCAAAAAGATTCCCTGATTGGCCACTCACCTGTATAAGAAGCAGCATAGTGTTCCAGGTAGACATGGCCGGATGAAGCTCGTATAACGAGTGAAACAGAATCTGTCGCCTACTACTTTTTACCCCCCCTGCACTGATCCCTCTCCCTATCTGCATTTCATGCTGTGAGTATGTTTTGAAATAAAGGAACCTTTCCGAAGAGAAGACTGGTGAGTTGCCGATTCATTCCATTCCTTCATTGCCTTTTGAAGATTTGAACTTTTTGCCAAGTATCAGAGCACCACCACATCTCTAATCAAACCTCTCCGTACAAGCGTCATATATGACTCCCCGCTAGAGCCTACGAATAGCAGTGCCGAATATCACTTCTTTGCTTTATATAGATTTGTAAATTACTTCTATTAAAAAATCTTAATCCTTCCAATAGTTATTAGCTTCTGAAGTTTTCTGTCTAACTGCTCAATGATGATGTCACGTCCCGGGAGCTGTGCATGATGGAAAAATATCCCCATAGGAGCTGGACAGCTCCCGGGACGTGAGTCATCAGAAAGCAGTTAGATATAAAACAACTCAACTTCAGAAGCTAATAACTATTGGAAGGATTAAGATTTTTTTAATAGAAGTAATTTACAAATCTGTTTAACTTTCCGGAGCCAGTTGAGATATAAAAAAAAGTTTTGGCCTGGAATACCCCTTTAACTTAAAAAAAAAAAAAAATGTTTTCCAGTGGAGTACCCCTTTAACCACTGTGCAGCGTCTTAGGGTTGCCACCCTGCCGGTATTTCTCCAACCAATCCTCCAACTCGCGGAATGTTGCACCATAACCTATACCAGTGTCTCCAAACCAGAGCACCTCCAGCTGTTGTAAAACTACAACTCCCAGCATGTCCGGACAGCCGTACTCTTCTCCAGAGATTGTTGGGGTGCAGAGCACAGACCCCTGAGTAAGATTATCTATTAATAGATTGTTCATCACATATAAGTCACTGTTCACAATGCTTCCTTTGTGGTATAGTAGTATATACTTACCTCTCACGTATCTACTGTAGAGACAAAGTATATACATAAGCCATTAAAGGGGAACTCCACTGGAAAACATTCTCTTTTAAATCAACTGCTGCCAGAAAGTTAAACAGATTTGTAATTTACTTCTATTAAAAAAAATCTCAATCCTTCCAGTACTTATCAGCAGCTGTATACTATAGAGGAAGTTCTTTTCTTTTTTAATTTCCATTCCGCCTGACCACAGTGCTCTCTGCTGACACCTCTGTCCATTTTAGGAACGATGGCACAAACAATATGTGTAAATATAAAACAAAAGTCAATGGGAAACAAATAGTTACAAGGGATGATGGGATTTTTTTTTTAATAGAAGTAATTTACAGATCTGTTTAACTTTCTGGCACCAGTTGATTAAAAAAAATATATATATATTTTCCAGGGGAGTACCCCTTTAACTCCCACTGTAAAAGGAAAATATATCAATACACAGGACACTTATTTTTTTTCTGGGGTGACATCATTCAGGGGGCGGGGCTAGGACTCAAAGAGAAGATTCAGCCACACCTCCTCACATAGCAGAGGGTGACGTGAAAGAGGGAGGAGCTGGGTAGCTGCTGAGACAACACCACACTGACAAGGAGAGGACTACACAACTTTCTGTCTGGAGAGAGGGAAGAACTAGGGAGCTGCTGAGACAACACCACACTGACAAGGAGAGGACTACACAACTTTATGTTTGGAGAGAGGGAGAAACTAGGGAGCTGCTGAGACAACACCACACTGACAATGACACGAATACAAAACTTCCTGTCTGGAGAGAGAGGTGCCAGGGAGCTGCGGAAATGACAGCACACTGACAATGAGAGGACTACACAACTTCCTGTCAGGCTGAATCACGCAAAAGCACACAGAAGCAAGTATGATTAGTGACATAAACTATATAAGAGCCCAAAACTTATTAATATAGTGTTATCAATACAACTCTCTTATACCAGAGTGCCCCTTTAAATATTCGGAACCACATTTAAAGAGATCCCTGGACAGTCTCCTGTCTTTTACAAATGGCTTTTTGAGAAAAAAAAATAAAAAATTTGGGTAACTGAAGTCCAATTGGATTCTGAAATGTTGTTATATTACAAATCAGTGTAAAACCAACCACGAGCTATAACGTTTCATGAGAGTGCGCAAAAGATTGTTCCCCAGTTACAAAACTAAAGGGATACTCCACCCCTAGACATAGGATAGGGGATAAGAGGTCTGATCGTGGGGGGCCCATCACTGGGGACCCTCGCAATCTCGGCTGCGGCACCCCAGATATTTAGTCAGTGCCAGATGAATGGCGATGTGGGGGGGGGAAGCTGGTGACATCACAGCCACGCCCCCTCAATGCAAGTCTTTGGGAGGGGGCGTGACGGATGTCACGCCCCCTCCCATAGACTTGCATTGAGGGGGCGTGTTCGTGACATCACAAGCCTCCGGCTCTGCACCCGACGCTCCAAACGAACGCCGGGGCAGCAGGGAGATTGCTGGGGTCCCCAGTGGCTAGACCCCCCCTGGTGGCATAGGGGATAAGAGGTCTAGGGGAGGAGTACCCCTTTAAGTGAAAGATTGAACATGAATGAATGTAGTCCGGGCGTCACCATTCAAACTTGCATTTAGTTAATCTGGGCTGATGCCAACAATGTATGCGAGTGTACTTACTGTAATAACCTGTAGGTGTCACTCTCACCACAGAACAAGTGCAGAGAAGTCTGAGGACGCGTCTCCACTCAAGTCATCAATATGGCGGAACCAGAGGTCACCAGCATCAACGAACAAAGAGCTTTTGTTTATGGTCAAAGAATTTTATAAAAAAAAAACATATATATAAAATAAAAAAGTAAAAATAAATATGAAAAAAAGAAAATAAAAATGTTGGAAATCAGGACAAAGTGCGATACATGAAGAACGGACGGACGTTGTACACGGCAAATCTAATAATACAATTTATTGGTGCAAATGGGCCAGAATTCTGAGACGGCTTCAAAAAAGCTGGGACTCCCCTGCCATACTGTCCTCATGACTGTGTTTCCACAACCAACATACCTCCAGCTGTTGCAAAACTACAACTCCCAGCATGCCGGACAGCCAACGGTTAGCTAAAAGACAGTTAGGACAGTTCATTGGATCGGTCCATTATTGTAGGTAGTGACTGTACATTGGATCGGTCCATTATTGTAGGTAGTGACTGTGCATTGGATCAGTCCATTATTGTAGGTAGTGACTGTACATTGGATCAGTCCATTATTGTAGGTAGTGACTGTACATTGGATCAGTCCATTATTGTAGATAGTGACTGTACATTGGATCAGTCCATTATTGTAGGTAGTGACTGTGCATTGGATCAGTCCATTATTGTAGATAGTGACTGTACATTGGATCAGTCCATTATTGTAGGTAGTGACTGTGCATTGGATCAGTCCATTATTGTAGGTAGTGACTGTACATTGGATCGGTCCATTATTGTAGGTAGTGACTGTGCATTGGATCAGTCCATTATTGTAGGTAGTGACTGTACATTGGATCGGTCCATTATTGTAGGTAGTGACTGTGCATTGGATCAGTCCATTATTGTAGGTAGTGACTGTACATTGGATCGGTCCATTATTGTAGGAAGTGACTGTACATTGGACATTGGATCAGTCCATTATTGTAGGTAGTGACTGTACATTGGATCAGTCCATTATTGTATTTAGTGATTGGATTAGTCCATTATTGTAGGTAGTGACTGTACATGGGATCAGTCCATTATTGTAGGAACTGACTGTACATTGAATCAGTCCATTATTGTAGGTAGTGACTGTAAATTGGATCAGTCCATTATTGTAGGCAGTGACTGTACATTGGATCGGTCCATTATTGTAGGCAGTGACTGTGCATTGGATCAGTCCATTATTGTAGGAAGTGACTGTACATTGGATCAGTCCATTATTGTAGGTAGTGACTGTACATTGGATCAGTCCATTATTGTAGGTAGTGACTGTACATTGGATCAGTCCATTATTGTAGGTAGTGACTGTACATTGGATCAGTCCATTATTGTAGATAGTGACTGTACATTGGATCAGTCCATTATTGTAGGTAGTGACTGTACATTGGATCAGTCCATTATAGTAGGTAGTGACTGTACATTGGATCGGTCCATTATTGTAGGTAGGGACTGTACATTGGATCGGTCCATTATAGTAGGTAGGGACTGTACATTGGATCGGTCCATTATTGTAGGAAGTGACTGTACATTGGATCAGTCCATTATAGTAGGTAGTGACTGTACATTGGATCAGTCCATTATTGTAGGTAGTGACTGTACATTGGATCAGTCCATTATTGTAGGTAGTGACTGTACATTGGATGAGTCCATTATTGTAGGTAGTGACTGTACATTGGATCAGTCCATTATTGTAGGTAGGGACTGTACATTGGATCAGTCCATTATTGTAGGTAGTGACTGTACATTGGATCAGTCCATTATTGTAGGTAGTGACTGTACATTGGATCAGTCCATTATTGTAGGTAGTGACTGTACATTGGAGCGGTCCATTATTGTAGGTAGTGACAGTACAATGGACGAGTCCATTATTGTAGGTAGTGACTGTACATTGGATCAGTCCATTATTGTAGGTAGGGACTGTACATTGGATCAGTCCATTATTGTAGGTAGTGACTGTACATTGGATCAGTCCATTATTGTAGGTAGTGACTGTACATTGGATCAGTCCATTATTGTAGGTAGTGACTGTACATTGGAGCGGTCCATTATTGTAGGTAGTGACTGTACATTGGATCGGTCCATTATTGTAGGTAGTGACAGTACAATGGACGAGTCCATTATTGTAGGTAGTGACAGTACAATGGACGAGTCCATTATTGTAGGTAGTGACAGTACAATGGATGAGTCCATTATTGTAGGTAGTGACTGTACATTGGGTCAGTCCATTATTGTAGGTAGTGACTGTACATTGGATCAGTCCATTACAGCAGTGACAGGAGGCGCAGTGATCAGACCTGTATACAGTATATATGAGGAGATATATAACACTACCTGTATACAGTATATATGAGGAGATATATAACACTACCTGTATACAGTATATATATGAGGAGATATATAACACTACCTGTATACAGTATATATATGAGGTGATATATAACACTACCTGTATACAGTATATATAAGGAGATATAACACTACCTGTATACAGTATATATGAGGAGATACATAACACTACCTGTATACAGTATATATGAGGAGATATATAACACTACCTGTATACAGTATATATGAGGAGATATATAACACTACCTGTATACAGTATATATATGAGGAGATATATTACACTACCTGTATACAGTATATATATGAGGGGATATATAACACTACCTGTATACAGTATATATGAGGAGATATATAACACTACCTGTATACAGTATATATGAGGAGATATATAACACTACCTGTATACAGTATATATGAGGAGATATATAACACTACCTGTATACAGTATATATATGAGGAGATATATAACACTACCTGTATACAGTATATATGAGGAGATATATAACACTACCTGTATACAGTATATATGAGGAGATATATAACACTACCTGTATACAGTATATATATGAGGAGATATATAACACTACCTGTATACAGTATATATGAGGGGATATATAACACTACCTGTATACAGTATATATGAGGAGATATATAACACTACCTGTATACAGTATATATGAGGAGATATATAACACTACCTGTATACAGTATATATGAGGAGATATAACACTACCTGTATACAGTATATATATGAGGGGATATATAACACTACCTGTATACAGTATATATGAGGAGATATATAACACTACCTGTATACAGTATATATGAGGAGATATAACACTACCTGTATACAGTATATATGAGGGGATATATAACACTACCTGTATACAGTATATATATGAGGAGATATATAACACTACCTGTATACAGTATATATGAGGAGATATATAACACTACCTGTATACAGTATATATGAGGAGATATATAACACTACCTGTATACAGTATATATATGAGGAGATATATAACACTACCTGTATACAGTATATATGAGGAGATATATAACACTACCTGTATACAGTATATATGAGGAGATATATAACACTACCTGTATACAGTATATATGAGGAGATATATAACACTACCTGTATACAGTATATATATGAGGAGATATATAACACTACCTGTATACAGTATATATATGAGGAGATATATAACACTACCTGTATACAGTATATATGAGGAGATATATAACACTACCTGTATACAGTATATATGAGGGGATATATAACACTACCTGTATACAGTATATATGAGGAGATATAACACTACCTGTATACAGTATATATGAGGAGATATAACACTACCTGTATACAGTATATATGAGGAGATATATAACACTACCTGTATACAGTATATATGAGGAGATATAACACTACCTGTATACAGTATATATGAGGAGATATATAACACTACCTGTATACAGTATATATGAGGAGATATATAACACTACCTGTATACAGTATATATGAGGGGATATATAACATTACCTGTATACAGTATATATATGAGGAGATATATAACACTACCTGTATACAGTACATATGAGGAGATATATAACACTACCTGTATACAGTATATATATGAGGAGATATATAACACTACCTGTATACAGTATATATATGAGGAGATATAACACTACCTGTATACAGTATATATATGAGGAGATATATAACACTACCTGTATACAGTATATATGAGGAGATATATAACACTACCTGTATACAGTATATATGAGGAGATATATAACACTACCTGTATACAGTATATATGAGGGGATATAACACTACCTGTATACAGTATATATGAGGAGATATAACACTACCTGTATACAGTATATATGAGGAGATATATAACACTACCTGTATACAGTATATATGAGGAGATATAACACTACCTGTATACAGTATATATATGAGGAGATATATAACACTACCTGTATACAGTATATATGAGGAGATATATAACACTACCTGTATACAGTATATATATGAGGGGATATATAACACTACCTGTATACAGTATATATGAGGAGATATATAACACTACCTGTATACAGTATATATGAGGAGATATATAACACTACCTGTATACAGTATATATATGAGGAGATATATAACACTACCTGTATACAGTATATATGAGGGGATATATAACACTACCTGTATACAGTATATATGAGGAGATATAACACTACCTGTATACAGTATATATATGAGGGGATATATAACACTACCTGTATACAGTATATATGAGGGGATATATAACACTACCTGTATACAGTATATATGAGGAGATATATTACACTACCTGTATACAGTATATATGAGGAGATATATAACACTACCTGTATACAGTATATATGAGGAGATATATAACACTACCTGTATACAGTATATATATGAGGAGATATATAACACTACCTGTATACAGTATATATGAGGAGATATATTACACTACCTGTATACAGTATATATGAGGAGATATATAACACTACCTGTATACAGTATATATGAGGGGATATATAACACTACCTGTATACAGTATATATGAGGAGATATAACACTACCTGTATACAGTATATATATGAGGGGATATATAACACTACCTGTATACAGTATATATGAGGAGATATATAACACTACCTGTATACAGTATATATGAGGAGATATATAACACTACCTGTATACAGTATATATGAGGGGATATATAACACTACCTGTATACAGTATATATGAGGAGATATATTACACTACCTGTATACAGTATATATGAGGGGATATATTACACTACCTGTATACAGTATATATGAGGGGATATATAACACTACCTGTATACAGTATATATGAGGGGATATATAACACTACCTGTATACAGTATATATGAGGAGATATATAACACTACCTGTATACAGTATATATGAGGAGATATATAACACTACCTGTATACAGTATATATGAGGGGATATATAACACTACCTGTATACAGTATATATGAGGAGATATAACACTACCTGTATACAGTATATATGAGGGATATATAACACTACCTGTATACAGTATATATGAGGAGATATATAACACTACCTGTATACAGTATATATGAGGAGATATATAACACTACCTGTATACAGTATATATGAGGAGATATATTACACTACCTGTATACAGTATATATGAGGAGATATAACACTACCTGTATACAGTATATATGAGGGGATATATAACACTACCTGTATACAGTATATATATGAGGAGATATATAACACTACCTGTATACAGTATATATATGAGGGGATATATAACACTACCTGTATACAGTATATATATATATATGAGGGGATACATAACACTACCTGTATACAGTATATATATGAGGAGATACATAACACTACCTGTATACAGTATATATGAGGAGATATATAACACTACCTGTATACAGTATATATGAGGAGATATATAACACTACCTGTATACAGTATATATGAGGAGATATATAACACTACCTGTATACAGTATATATGAGGAGATATATAACACTACCTGTATACAGTATATATATGAGGAGATATATAACACTACCTGTATACAGTATATATATGAGGAGATATATAACACTACCTGTATACAGTATATATGAGGAGATATATAACACTACCTGTATACAGTATATATGAGGGGATATATAACACTACCTGTATACAGTATATATATGAGGAGATATATAACACTACCTGTATACAGTATATATGAGGAGATATAACACTACCTGTATACAGTATATATGAGGAGATATATAACACTACCTGTATACAGTATATATGAGGAGATATAACACTACCTGTATACAGTATATATGAGGAGATATATAACACTACCTGTATACAGTATATATGAGGAGATATATAACACTACCTGTATACAGTATATATGAGGGGATATATAACATACCTGTATACAGTATATATGAGGAGATATATAACACTACCTGTATACAGTACATATGAGGAGATATATAACACTACCTGTATACAGTATATATGAGGAGATATATAACACTACCTGTATACAGTATATATATGAGGAGATATATAACACTACCTGTATACAGTATATATATGAGGAGATATAACACTACCTGTATACAGTATATATATGAGGAGATATATAACACTACCTGTATACAGTATATATGAGGAGATATATAACACTACCTGTATACAGTATATATGAGGAGATATATAACACTACCTGTATACAGTATATATGAGGGGATATAACACTACCTGTATACAGTATATATGAGGAGATATAACACTACCTGTATACAGTATATATGAGGAGATATATAACACTACCTGTATACAGTATATATGAGGAGATATAACACTACCTGTATACAGTATATATATGAGGAGATATATAACACTACCTGTATACAGTATATATGAGGAGATATATAACACTACCTGTATACAGTATATATATGAGGGGATATATAACACTACCTGTATACAGTATATATGAGGAGATATATAACACTACCTGTATACAGTATATATGAGGAGATATATAAACACTACCTGTATACAGTATATATATGAGGAGATATATAACACTACCTGTATACAGTATATATATGAGGGGATATATAACACTACCTGTATACAGTATATATGAGGGGATATATAACACTACCTGTATACAGTATATATGAGGAGATATAACACTACCTGTATACAGTATATATATGAGGGGATATATAACACTACCTGTATACAGTATATATGAGGGGATATATAAACACTACCTGTATACAGTATATAATGAGGAGATATATTACACTACCTGTATACAGTATATATGAGGAGATATATAACACTACCTGTATACAGTATATATGAGGAGATATATAACACTACCTGTATACAGTATATATATGAGGAGATATATAACACTACCTGTATACAGTATATATATGAGGAGATATATAACACTACCTGTATACAGTATATATGAGGAGATATATTACACTACCTGTATACAGTATATATGAGGAGATATATAACACTACCTGTATACAGTATATATGAGGGGATATATAACACTACCTGTATACAGTATATATGAGGAGATATAACACTACCTGTATACAGTATATATATGAGGGGATATATAACACTACCTGTATACAGTATATATGAGGAGATATATAACACTACCTGTATACAGTATATATGAGGAGGATATATAACACTACCTGTATACAGTATATATGAGGGGATATATAACACTACCTGTATACAGTAATATATGAGGAGATATATAACACTACCTGTATACAGTATATATGAGGGGATATATTACACTACCTGTATACAGTATATATGAGGGGATATATAACACTACCTGTATACAGTATATATGAGGGGATATATAACACTACCTGTATACAGTATATATGAGGAGATATATTACACTACCTTAACAGTATATGAGATATATACACTACCTGTATACAGTATATATGAGGAGATATATAACACTACCTGTATACAGTATATATGAGGGGATATATAACACTACCTGTATACAGTATATATGAGGAGATATAACACTACCTGTATACAGTATATATGAGGGATATATAACACTACCTGTATACAGTATATATGAGGAGATATATAACACTACCTGTATACAGTATATATGAGGAGATATATAACACTACCTGTATACAGTATATATGAGGAGATATAACACTACCTGTATACAGTATATATATGGAGGATATATTAACACTACCTGTATACAGTATATATATGAGGAGATATATAACACTAACCTGTATACAGTATATATATGAGGGGATATATAAACACTACCTGTATACAGTATATATATATATGAGGGGATATATAACACTACCTGTATACAGTATATATATGAGGAGGATACATAACACTACCTGTATACAGTATATTTATGAGGGATATCATAACACTACCTGTATACGAGTATGTATCTCCTAAGATATTACTGATAACAAGTATATATGAGGAGATAAATAACACTACCTGTATACAGTATATATGAGGAGATATATAACACTACCTGTATACAGTATATATGAGGAGATATATAACACTACCTGTATACAGTATATATGAGGAGATAATAACACTACCTGTATACAGTATATATGAGGAGATATATAACACTACCTGTATACAGTATATATGAGGAGATATATAACACTACCTGTATACAGTATATATATGAGGAGATATATAACACTACCTGTATACAGTATATATGAGGAGATATATAACACTACCTGTATACAGTATATATATGAGGAGATATATAACACTACCTGTATACAGTATATATATGAGGAGATATATAACACTACCTGTATACAGTATATATGAGGGGATATATAACACTACCTGTATACAGTATATATGAGGAGATATATAACACTACCTGTATACAGTATATATGAGGAGATATATAACACTACCTGTATACAGTATATATATGAGGAGATATATAACACTACCTGTATACAGTATATATGAGGAGATATATAACACTACCTGTATACAGTATATATGAGGAGATATATAACACTACCTGTATACAGTATATATATGAGGAGATATATAACACTACCTGTATACAGTATATATATGAGGAGATATATAACACTACCTGTATACAGTATATATATGAGGAGATATATAACACTACCTGTATACAGTATATATATGAGGAGATATATAACACTACCTGTATACAGTATATATATGAGGAGATATATAACACTACCTGTATACAGTATATATATGAGGAGATATATAACACTACCTGTATACAGTATATATGAGGAGATATATAACACTACCTGTATACAGTATATATATGAGGAGATATATAACACTACCTGTATACAGTATATATGAGGAGATATATAACACTACCTGTATACAGTATATATGAGGAGATATATAACACTACCTGTATACAGTATATATGAGGGGATATATAACACTACCTGTATACAGTATATATATGAGGAGATATATAACACTACCTGTATACAGTATATATGAGGAGATATATAACACTACCTGTATACAGTATATATGAGGAGATATATTACACTACCTGTATACAGTATATATGAGGAGATATATAACACTACCTGTATACAGTATATATGAGGAGATATATAACACTACCTGTATACAGTATATATGAGGAGATATATAACACTACCTGTATACAGTATATATATGAGGAGATATATAACACTACCTGTATACAGTATATATATGAGGAGATATATAACACTACCTGTATACAGTATATATGAGGAGATATATAACACTACCTGTATACAGTATATATGAGGAGATATATAACACTACCTGTATACAGTATATATGAGGAGATATATAACACTACCTGTATACAGTATATATGAGGAGATATATAACACTACCTGTATACAGTATATATGAGGAGATATAACACTACCTGTATACAGTATATATATGAGGAGATATATAACACTACCTGTATACAGTATATATGAGGAGATATATAACACTACCTGTATACAGTATATATGAGGAGATATATAACACTACCTGTATACAGTATATATATGAGGAGATATATAACACTACCTGTATACAGTATATATGAGGAGATATATAACACTACCTGTATACAGTATATATGAGGAGATATATTACACTACCTGTATACAGTATATATGAGGAGATATATAACACTACCTGTATACAGTATATATATATGAGGAGATATATAACACTACCTGTATACAGTATATATGAGGAGATATATAACACTACCTGTATACAGTATATATGAGGGGATATATAACACTACCTGTATACAGTATATATGAGGAGATATATAACACTACCTGTATACAGTATATATGAGGAGATATATAACACTACCTGTATACAGTATATATATGAGGAGATATATAACACTACCTGTATACAGTATATATGAGGAGATATATAACACTACCTGTATACAGTATATATGAGGAGATATATAACACTACCTGTATACAGTATATATGAGGGGATATATAACACTACCTGTATACAGTATATATGAGGAGATATATAACACTACCTGTATACAGTATATATGAGGAGATATATAACACTACCTGTATACAGTATATATGAGGAGATATATAACACTACCTGTATACAGTATATATATGAGGAGATATATAACACTACCTGTATACAGTATATATGAGGAGATATATAACACTACCTGTATACAGTATATATGAGGAGATATATAACACTACCTGTATACAGTATATATGAGGAGATATATAACACTACCTGTATACAGTATATATGAGGAGATATATAACACTACCTGTATACAGTATATATGAGGAGATATATAACACTACCTGTATACAGTATATATGAGGAGATATATAACACTACCTGTATACAGTATATATGAGGAGATATATAACACTACCTGTATACAGTATATATGAGGAGATATATAACACTACCTGTATACAGTATATATGAGGAGATATATAACACTACCTGTATACAGTATATATGAGGAGATATATAACACTACCTGTATACAGTATATATATGAGGAGATATATAACACTACCTGTATACAGTATATATATGAGGAGATATATAACACTACCTGTATACAGTATATATGAGGAGATATATAACACTACCTGTATACAGTATATATGAGGAGATATATAACACTACCTGTATACAGTATATATGAGGAGATATATAACACTACCTGTATACAGTATATATGAGGAGATATATAACACTACCTGTATACAGTATATATGAGGAGATATATAACACTACCTGTATACAGTATATATGAGGAGATATATAACACTACCTGTATACAGTATATATATGAGGAGATATATAACACTACCTGTATACAGTATATATGAGGAGATATATAACACTACCTGTATACAGTATATATGAGGAGATATATAACACTACCTGTATACAGTATATATGAGGAGATATATAACACTACCTGTATACAGTATATATGAGGAGATATATAACACTACCTGTATACAGTATATATGAGGAGATATATAACACTACCTGTATACAGTATATATGAGGAGATATATAACACTACCTGTATACAGTATATATGAGGAGATATATAACACTACCTGTATACAGTATATATGAGGAGATATATAACACTACCTGTATACAGTATATATGAGGAGATATATAACACTACCTGTATACAGTATATATGAGGAGATATATAACACTACCTGTATACAGTATATATGAGGGAGATATATAACACTACCTGTATACAGTATATATATGAGGAGATATATAACACTACCTGTATACAGTATATATGAGGAGATATATAACACTACCTGTATACAGTATAATATGAGGAGATATATAACACTACCTGTATACAGTATATATGAGGAGATATATAACACTACCTGTATACAGTATATATATGAGGAGATATATAACACTACCTGTATACAGTATATATGAGGAGATATATAACACTACCTGTATACAGTATATATGAGGAGATATATAACACTACCTGTATACAGTATATATATGAGGAGATATATAACACTACCTGTATACAGTATATATGAGGAGATATATAACACTACCTGTATACAGTATATATATGAGGAGATATATAACACTACCTGTATACAGTATATATGAGGAGATATATAACACTACCTGTATACAGTATATATATGAGGGGATATATAACACTACCTGTATACAGTATATATGAGGAGATATATAACACTACCTGTATACAGTATATAATGAGGAGATATATAACACTACCTGTATACAGTATATATGAGGAGATATATAACACTACCTGTATACAGTATATATATGAGGAGATATATAACACTACCTGTATACAGTATATATGAGGAGATATATAACACTACCTGTATACAGTATATATATGAGAAGATATATAACACTACCTGTATATAGTATATATGAGGAGATATATAACACTACCTGTATACAGTATATATGAGGAGATATATAACAA